>NW_003852541.1:2356761-2356984 GCF_000181295.1 Otolemur garnettii | reverse complement strand
TGTGTGTGTATCACAGGTAGCTGTGTGTGTGGGTGTGTGTGTGTGTACCACAGGTTGCTGTGTGAGTGTGTGTGTGTATCACAGGTAGCTGTGTGTGGGGGGGTGTGTGTGTGTACCACAGGTTGCTGTGTGTGAGTGTGTGTGTGTATCACAGGTAGCTGTGTGTGTGGGGGTGTGTGTGTGTACCACAGGTTGCTGTGTGAGTGTGTGTGTGTATCACAGG
>NW_003852541.1:2333966-2356737 GCF_000181295.1 Otolemur garnettii | reverse complement strand
TGTGTGTGGGGGTGTGTGTGTGTACCACAGGTTGCTGTGTGAGTGTGTGTGTGTATCACAGGTAGCTGTGTGTGTGGGGGTGTGTGTGTGTACCATAGGTTGCTGTCATTATTTTACTAGTTTGAGTAAGGTATGAAAACACTACCTCCCTTATGTACCTTTGCCATATCTCATTTATAACACAATTTTCTTATATAGCTCCTCCACATACATTGAAAATCACACCAGAGAGTATATAATTTTTGCTTCAACAAATAAAATTTAGAAACTTCAAGAGAAGGAAAGCACCAGTTCATAGTAGACAATACACTGGTTGTGACATGAGCCGCTGTCCACTGCTGGTCATGTAAGATGGAGCATCACTGGTTTGTGGGCCACCAACCTCATTCTACATGCAAAGAAACTGAGTCTCAGAGACATTAAACCACCTGTTTTAGGTCACACAGGAATAAATTTTGACTGAGCACTTCCTATGTGCCAAGCTTTATGCTTGACACTCATGTTGTAAAAACGAATCCCCTATCCACCCAATGCACACATTTTCTTCCCTCTATCCATTCCTCAAGTAAGAGGGCAGGGGAGCTAATATCTGAGGGTCCTACTATGTGCTAAGCAGTGGGCTGGGGGCATTGCAAATTGTGGCCCAGGTGACTGCAATCTCACCATGGTTGGAATGTGATGGAATTTGTTCATCTTCTGGCCTGTTCTAGGCTGCCTGCTGCCTGAACCTGCTGCCCCTCAATGTGGCCATGGGAAAGAGGAAAAATCCCACTCTCACCTCCAAATGACAAGCACACTTGAGAGAGAGGGACATGATGTCAGGAGAGCACCCTGGATGTGCTGGACACATGTGGGCTTCTTGGCTCTGATCTTCTTTCTTAGGAGAAAGAAGTCTTTCTTTCCAGTCATTCCTGTGACACTTAGAAATTGGCCCAATTAGCATGAACTGAGTTCAGCAAACTCCATGAAACTTACAAACAAATTTGAAGTCTGCAGAGTGACTCCGATGGGATGCTTGTAATTTAGTTGTTTAAGGAAGAAAATATCCTTAAGGCCCCTGGCTCTTATAGGATGCACACAGATCTTCTCAAATAAGTTATCTGGAGAAAAATGTGGCTCATAAAAATGCTTTCAACACTGGGGGAAGAACCGGACTCCAAGGACCTGTGATGATGTTTGCATAACTTAAGAGGGAGGGGCAAAGCTCTTATTGGTTCTAAACGTAAATGAGATTTTACTAAAACAGATTAGAGAATCCCCGAAGTGGCTGTCACTCTCGGAGGGCTCTCTTTACGATCTGCAAAAGTCACGTTCTTTGAATTCAAAGAGAAGATTTCAAGCAGATGCAGGTGCCCATGGCTGGAGGATGATAGCGGAAAGGCAGTTTCCAGGTAGCCTCACTACTGTGAAACAAGCATCCTCAAGCCCTTGCCTGCCTGGCTACAGCAAGTCAGTATTCTCACTTTCCAGAGGGGTCAGGCCCTGATTTAAGCCCTATGGGGGTGGAGGGAGTAAGGTCCACTCATTAATCTCCAGCAGGACCCAGTATCTCCTGTGGACTGGGGATGGTAATGAAGCACTAACAGCCTAGTTGGGGTGATAGATGAGTTGACATCAGACACCTGCAATGGACTAAATGCAGTGTCCCCCAAATTTATGTGTTGGACCCTGACAGCCAGTGTGATTGCATTTGGAGGAGGGGCCCTTGGGAAGTGCTTAGGTCTTGAGGATGGGGATGACAGGCCCTCAGAAGAAGAAGAGGACCAGAGCTCTCGAGCTCTCTCCTCCAAGTGAAGCTACAACCGAAGGTGGCCTTTTGCAGCCCAGAGAGAGCTTTCACTTGCAATAAGAAGCCACTACACAGCTCTTCGATCTTAAATTTCCAACCCCTAGAACTGTGGGAAATAAATGTCAGTAGTTTAAGCCCTCTCTGGTACTTTGTTCCAGCAGCCAGAGCTGGCTAAGTTATTGTCTGACACTGAGCGCCCGCTGTGTGCAGGGGATCCTCCTGCATGTGGGGCCAGCTCTGCCTGCTCCAGACACATGGCATCGGCCCATTGTCTCTGCCGCCTTCTGAGGATGGCAATCCCCCATTATGGAGGAGGTCAGGAGGCCTAAACAGTCTGGCTGGCACGAGGCCCAAGGTTGAAACCAGCAGGCCAAAGACTCCAAGTCACAAGGGTGAAAGTCCAGAGCCCCTGCATTTCCAAACCACATAGAGTGGGTGGCAGGGGGCAGGGTGGCACCAGAGAAGGTGCCAATTCTGCCTCTTTAACAATAAGGCCCAGAAAGCAGTAGCTGAAACAGTTTAAGGCACCAACCCCAAGGCTGTGGTACCCACCTGGGTGGGTACAGCGATGTTTGCTGAGAGGTGGCAACACATATGAGGGATCACAATGGGCCCTTGTAGACAGACACACTGGTGAGGCATAGTAGGTGGTAGAGGGAGAGCAGACCCAGGTAGGAGGTAGCCAACCAGGCTCAGGCAGTCACAGGGAAGGTGCAGGGCTTCAGGGAGGGAAGGTTCAGGTGTTCCTGAGGCGACTGTAAATCCAACATATTCCCTTCCCCAAGCTCTTGCTGTTCCTGTAGGGAGGGGCTCCACTACTGCACAGGTCTTCCCCCGCCCATCTTCTCCCTGTGCAGTCAAATCCTACCAGCCTCACCTCCTAGGACCTTCCCATGCCCTGGTTCTCTCCAGCCCCATGGCCACCTCCCCCTCTTGCCTGGATGATGGATTCATCCCTCACTGCCTCTGTGTCACCACTCTGCCTCTTTACCAGCACCAAGCGGGGCTTTACCAAATCCAGATGGCCTTGAACCCCTTCTTCCAGCCCTCTGCTGGCATCTTTCAGGGGACTTCTGCCACTCTTCCTCAGTCCCTGTCTCTGCAGCCAGCCTCTCTGATTTTCCTTCCTTATTGGACCACATCCCATTCTGCACATTGACCACAGGCCATTGCACATGCTCCTTGGAAGCTGGGATGTACCAGGTGAGAGCCACCCCTAAATTTAGGCAGAAGCCTCTCAGCTTCTGTGCCCAATCCTACTCTACCAAATCTATAGAAAGCACACTTGGCTACTGAATAGCTGACCTGCCCCATGCCTGGCATGGAAAGCGAGGACTTTCTCAATAAACCTGTCACCTGAGATGGACCACTTATGCTCCCAATATTGACACACTTGACAGTTTCCTCCCACCTCAAATCTGAGTTTGCCCTTTGACTTGCTGGTAGAAAAGAGAGAATGTAACACTACACTGGCTCCAGAAGCAAGCTTAAGAAAGCATAGCACGTCTATTCCTAGAACTGGGAGCTAACAGATAAGATGCTTGCTGCAGAGACCACATGGAAAAAGGGGAAGCTCAGCAATTCCTTCTGAGCCTAGGTTGTCCCCACCACGGCACGAGACATTAGGCAAAGCCACCTTGGGTGTTTCAGCCCTAGTTACCTCCTGACTGGCCCCATAAGAGAGCTCTTCTGCAACAGCAGGAGAGCTATGCAGCTGAACCTAGTCAAACCACAGACCAGGCGTCCTCAAACTACGGCCCGCAGGCCACATGCAGCCCACCTGGGACATTTATCCGGCCCAACGGGTGTTTTTGCCACCGCTGCCTGTCCTGCTTAGCAGCTAACTCATCCTGGGACCCGCAGTCTGGCCCTTCAACAGTCTGAGGGACAGTGAACTGGCCCCCTGTTTAAAAAGTTTGAGGACCCATGCTGGACTTTCAAGCAGCTGTCACTTTGCACTGTGAACTAAAGTAACACTTTAAGTTCCACCCCCAGCTTATTGGACCTCTTCTGGACTAAGGGGAGCCCAGGAAATCCTAAAACTCAGTTTCTGGTCATGAGAAGGAAAGTAAGACATGGCCTTGCCATGCCCCACTCTTGGAGGTATTTGTAACAATGAAATGCTGAATCATTAACAGGCCAAAGACTATGAGAAGCAAAGCTTAGACCACATATGCAGGCCACCAATTTATTTTTATTTATTTTTATTTTTTATTATTTTTTTTTTTTTTGGCCAGGGCCGGGTTTGAACCCACCACCTCTGGGTATATAGGGCTGGAGCCCTCTGCCTTTGAGCCCCAGGCGCCACCCCAGGCCATCAATTTATTTAAACAATCACTTGAGTTTTGGTTAATGTCTAGCCTCTTGTCTCTGATCAACAAACATCCTTTTTTTTTTTTTAATAACTTACCTCTTCTTTTATTGGCCTGACTCATTTAGTACCACCAGTTTATTTTTGCTATTGATTTTATAAAAACACACAAATGTTAGTGAAAATGCATTCATCTCTTCAGCTTGGGATGATCAAAGAAAAAAATCCAGAAGACTAGGAAATGACAAAGCCCTAACAATGGACTTTGCCACGATGACAAATAGGAGAAAATGTTTACTAAACATAGAAAATATTAACATTCATGGATTATAAAGAGTTACAGAAATGAAATAGAAAACAACCAAAGAAAACAAAAAAACAAAGACTTGAACAGAAATTTAAAGAACTCTCTATGACCAAAATACTTAAAATTACACTAAATTTAAAGAAATGTGGTTTAAAACATTAAGATAATAAATTATTTCTATCAGATTAATTATATTTACTTTTTATGTTTCAAATATCAATTCTTTTATATCAAACTATTAAGGGGGTACAAATATTTATGCTACATGGACACATTGTGCAAGGCTTAAGTCAGACCTTTTAATGTGCTCATCAGCAGAATAGTATTCAAGTAAGTGAATGATCTCTACAAGGAAAACTACAAAACACTGATCAAAGAAATCATACATGACACAAACAGATGGAAAACATCTCACGTTCATGGATTGGTAGAATCAAC
Source organism: Otolemur garnettii (assembly GCF_000181295.1). NCBI lineage: Eukaryota > Metazoa > Chordata > Mammalia > Primates > Galagidae > Otolemur > Otolemur garnettii. Next base: position 2,351,892 of record NW_003852541.1, on the reverse strand, counting down.
ATTGTCAAAATGTCCATATTGCCCTAAATGATTTGCAGATATAGAGTAACCCCCATCAAAATACCAGCATCATTATTTCACATATCTAGAAAAAGTAAGTCTATGCTTTATTTGAAACAAAAAAGCATCCAAATAGCCAAAGTATGCTTAAGAAAAAAAAAAAACATATATCTGGAGGCATCACTTTACCCAATTTAAAATTATAAGACTATAGTAATCAAAACAGCATGGAGGAAATGCCATAAATGTAGAGACACAGACCAAGGAAACAGAATAGAGAACTCAGAAATAAACCATCTAACTGCAATCAACTGATCTTTGACAAAGTAGACAACAACATACACTGGGGAAAGGATGCCCTATTCAATAAATGGTGCTGAGAAAACTAGCTAGCCACATGCAGAAAAATGAAACAATATGCCCCATCTCTTTCCATCTACAAAAATTAATTAAAGATGGATAAAAGACTTAAACATAAGTCATTAATCTCTAAGAATTCTAGGCCTCTTTGCCTACTTCCCATGGCAATGGGGTCCATTGCCTGTCTATGGCAAACATATCTTGCTTTGTAAACCTATATATTTATAGAATAAACCCATCTTTCTCTTCCTCAATAAACTTTGTTTCGTGTCTGTCTTAAAAAAAGTTCTGGAAGAAAGTGTGGAAAATATTCTTCTTAGCAAAATATCTCAAGAATGGAAGAAAAAGTATCCAATGTACTCAGCCCTACTATGAAACTAATTTATAGCTTTCATAGGAAAGCTATAAGCCAATTATAGATCAAGAATATGGGGAAAGGGGAGAGGGAGGGGAGGGGAGGGGGAGGATGGGTGGAGGGAGGGTGATTGGTGGGATCACACCTATAGTTCATCTTATAAGGGTACATGTGAATCTTTCTGAATGTAGAATATAAATGTCTTAACACAATAACTAAGAAAATGACATGAAGGCTATGTTCACCAGTTTGGTGAAAATATCTCAAATTGTATATAAAAAACAGCACACTGTACCCCATGACAGTATTAATGTACACAGTTATGATTTAATTTAAAAAAAGGAAGTGTTGGAAAAACTCATAGATATTGGCTTAGGGAAAAAAATCATGAAGAAGAAAACCTCCTTGGCAATCACAGAAACATCAAAAATAAATAAATGGGGCCTGATCAGTTTAAAAAGTTTTTGCAAAGCCAAGGACACTATCAACAAAGCAAATAGACAACCTACAGAATGGGGAAAGATATTTGCATGTTACATATCCCACAGAGAACTGATAACCAGAATCTACAAAAAACTCAAGCAAATCAACAAGAAAAGATCAAATGACCCTACTAATATTTGGGCAAGAGACACGAACAGAAATGTTTCTCAAGAAGATAGACTGATGTCCAAAAAACACAAGAAAAAATATTACATCTCTAATCACCAAAGAAATGCAAATCAACGATATCACCTAACTCCAGTGAAAACAGCTCATATCATAAAATCCCCAAACGACAGATGCTGGCATGGATGTGGAAAGAAAGGAGCACTCATGTCCTGTAGGTGGGAGTGCAAACTAGTTCAACCTCTATGGAAAGAAGTATGGAGATTCCTCAAAGAACTTAAAGTAGATCTATCATTTATTTGATTCTGCAATCTCTCTACTAGTGATTTACCCAAAGTAAGGAAAGAAATTTTATAAAACAAACACATGCACTTGAATGTTTATAGCAGCAATGAATGTTCATAGCAGCACAATTTACAATAGAAAGGATGTAGAAACAACCCAGGTACCTGTCAATACATGAATGGATTAGTAAAATGTATGGCATAGAATACTACTCAGTCATAAAAAAGATGGTGACCTAGTACCTTCCTCAACAACCCAGATGGACTTGGAAACAGTTCTCCTAAGTGAAATTCACAAGAATGGAAAAACAAACACCACATATACTCAATAATAAGTTGGAACTAGTTGATTAACACTTACATACTTGTAGAGAAGCAAAGCTCAATGAAATTCATGTAGGGGGAGGGGAAGAAGGGAAAGAGTAAATTCCCACCCAGTGGTACTTTGCATGGGTATGTTGCAAACTTTCTGGGTGAGGAGTGCACCTATAACTTTGACTTAAAATTTACAAGAGCAAACTATGTAACCAAAATGTATGTACCTCCACAATAATATATTGAAATAAACTTTTTAAAAAAGTTCCATAAATGGATTAATAAAATGTGGTATATGTACACCATGGAATACTATGCAGCCTTAAAAAAGATGGAGACGTCACCTCTTTTATGTTTACATGGATAGACCTGGAACATATTCTCCTAAGTAAAGTATCTCAAGAATGGAAGAAAAAGTATCCAATGTGCTCAGAACTTCTATGAAACCAATTTATATTTACTCACACTTTCTTATGAAAGATAGAACACAACTATAGCCCACATTGAAGGAGTGAAATGGAGTGGGAAGGGAGGGAAAGGGGGAGGTTTGATAGAGGGAGAGTAAACGATGGGACCACATCCTTTGTGCACCTATGGAGCATATTGCAAGGGTACAAGTCAAACCTATCAAGTATAGAACATAAATGTCTTAACACAATGATCAAATAAATGAGGCAAAAGCTATATTAATTAGTTTGCTGTAAGCATGCCAAATTGTATAAAAAATCAATACATTGTACCCCACATGTGTATAAATGTATTCATGATCTATGTGTATATGATTTTTTAAAAAAAGTCTTAAATGTAAGGCATGAAACCATAACAAATTCTATAAGAAAACAGGAAAAATTCTATAAGAAAACATAGGAAAAATTCTGCTTATGTAAAGAATTTACAACTACAACCCCAACAGATATCTTTACCTTAAGTTAAAACATTCTAAGCCTTTAGACAAAGTTTCATTTCTTTAACCAATCACAAATCAAAGAAGACTTAGGGTCTCGTAATTCCAGTCTCTGTGGGTTTCGATTGACACACAGCTACTGTTATCACGTTTTCCCAGGACCTCTTAGACATGTGCTCTGGATAAGGAAAGAATTCATAAAGAAGACATCAATGGCATTTATAGCAACGTCAAACATAAACAAATGGGGACCAACCAAGTTAAAAAGTTTTCGCATTAGGTTTTGAGTAAATCTCTCTAAACTATTTTACAGAGTTTGGATCTTTTTCCATGAGCAGCGCCCTGAGCTCTAGGATGGCTCATTCCTTGGCAGGAATTAGCAGAGCAGGGCCACTGTCTCCTTCCTCCCCTCCCTGCTCCAGAGACTAGTGGGCCCAAAACTCAGCCTGGCCTTCTTATGGGCTGTCATGCAAGGGTCCAGGCTCAGGCCACCCAGCTTCTGCTGCACACCCCCAACTTTCTCCCTTGCTCCCCTCTGCAGGAGGGTTGTGGCTTCCCTTGGGCTAGCACAGGGCCAGAGAACCTAGAATGCCCCTCCTGCCCTGCTGGGGCTGGCTCCCTACTCCTGCTTCTGCGTGGCAGACATCCTCAGCCCCAGCTGGGGCTGGACACACGGGTCCATCCCACACCTCACAGGCACCATGCAGAGTCCTGCTCCCATATCAAAGCCCTCTTTGGGAATATCATGTGTTCATTTAACACTCTTCGTGTGTGGCTGGTAAAGGATTTGAGCACAACTCATCTCTGGGTAAACTGCCTGTAATGGAGTCTGGTATACAGTTGGCTCTTACGGAGTGTCTATAGACCAAAGAGGAATGTATTCTGGTGCCAGATGGGTGCAAAGTTATTGTCAGGCTCCCCACTGCCTGCCAGACAGGCCTTTCCTTCTGCCCATTGGATCCACCACTCTCTCCCCCAGGTGGAGGTTACCCCCTCCCTCTGAGGCCTTAACCAGCTCAGCCACTGGACACAACTAACATCTGCAAGCTGGAAACCTCAGGCAGGACGCCTTCCCTCTCTGAGGCTGTTTTCTCATCTATAAAATGGGGATACAGACAAACTCCTGCTTCAAAAAGACATGGGGACCCAGGAGCCCACCTTACCAGACCCCTGTGGGAGATTAGAGCAGCCAGTGGCTCATTTGTAATACAAGCCACCATCATTTAAATGCCTCCCAGGAGCTCGGAGGCTGCAGAGTTGCTGGCTGGGTTATCAAAGCCTCTTCATCTCCTGTTTTCTTGTGTGTCTGGGCTGCCCAGAGCAAGACAGCAGAAGCTGTGATATTACCCTGAGCACATTTGAAAGAAAGGAAATGAAATTCAACTGCATATATCTTTTTTTTTTAATTGCCTCCTTTTCAATAGCTTTTTGAGAACCCATGGGCAGCCACAGGCTATGCCCCCTCCTGTAGAAGCTCCTTCCAGCCCTGGGCCACTGCTCCCCTGGGTGGGGGAAGCCCAGGCACTGGTTTGCTCTCTTTTATCTCTAGAAACAGAACAGCCCCACATGTAAATGTCACAGATGACCAAAAACTGTCAAGGAATGTTCTAGATTAACAAGGACTAAAGAGAAAATGATAACTTTTCTCATGTAATGCGTGATCTTCAATTCAATCAGGATTTACAAAAACATGGAAAATAAGGAAATTATAACTTGGACTGACATCAGCATCATTGCTCTCTTAGCTCAGGCTGCCCTAGGAGAACACCACGGGCTGGGGCTTCAACCACAGACTCATTTCTCATTCTGGAGGCTGCACGTCTGAGAAGAGACGGGCTGCCTGCAAGGTGGTTCTGGTGAGGATCCTTTTCTTGGCTAGCAGAGAGAAGGAGCTCAGGTCTCCTTTTTTTTGAGGGCACTAATCCCGCCCTGGAGACCCCATCCTCATGCCTTTATCTAAGCCTAAGCACCTGCAAAATTCCCACCTCAAATACCATCAACTTGAGGGTCAGGGCTATAAGGTACTATCAACAGAAAAGAATCCAAACTCTGTAAAACAATTTTTAAAAGGTTTATTCTAACCTGAATTTGTGTGACCATGGCCCAGAGCCACACCCAAGAAACCTTGAGCAAGTGATCCCACCGTGATAGGGTTACAGTTTGGTTTTATACATTTTAGGGAGATAAGAATTACATGGAAACCCTAAATCAGTACATGGAAGGCACATGTGCATTGGTCTGGATGGGAAGGCAGCACATCCTGAGGCAGGCATCACAGATTATAGGTGGGTGTAAAGGTTCTTTGATTCTAATTGTTATTGCTAAAAGAAATGAAGCTTTAAGTCAGGATAAGGAAGTCTGTTAATCAGAGATAAGCCACCAGACATACATCCAGACTGAAGTGACCTGTTAAGTAAATTGAGGACCTGCGGGCCAGTTCGAGCTCTGTCCTGCATGGCCTTGGGCCTGGTAATGAAATACAAAGGACATCTCCAAGTATGGAGGGGGCATGACAAGGTGTGCGTGACCTCCCTTCTCGTGACCCATAACTCATCATTAGGATATTTCTGGGGTCCCCTTGGCCACGAGGGGGTTCATTCAGTCAGCTGGGGACTTTAGATTTTATTTTAGTTCACAACATAAGTTTCAGGGTGACACATGCAATTCATAACAATTATAGAGTATCAGTGTTAAATTTTTCACATGTGGGATTTTTCAAAGGACTGAAATTAAAATCTTGAGTAGGAAAGTGTCCTGGGCTTTAAGGTATATTGGCCATCACTGAATCAGGGTGAAGGGCAGAAGGTTATATTCATTGTACTATTCTTTCCACCATTCCATGGGTTTGAAACATTTGCAATGAACCGGTCAAATCAAAATAAGTAGGGATCTGCCTGAAGCTGGATTGGGAGTGGGTCAGTTCTCCCTTTAGTCTCAGAGCCAGTGTGTGATGGAGTCCCAGGACACTCTTCTCCCAGATCAGACCATCTGGAGCTGCCCACAGGCAGAAGACCCTGTGGAGAGGGGGCTTCAAGGGACACTAGAGGGGATCCAAACTGGGGGCAGTATAATTAAGTTGGGCAGGCCTCCCTCAGGGACAGTCAGAAGTGGCCCCTTGGAACTCTCATCCCTTCAGGCCAACAAATGGGCCAGCCGGTCCCTGCAGACTCAAGAGCTGAGTAAATGCCTGTGTGTGCCACTGAGGTGTGTGGCTGTTTGCAGGTAACCAGACATGGCCCACCCATGGCAGGAACTCGGTGAAGGGGGTCTGGGGCCCTGCCCAGCCACAGCCCCCCAGTCCCTCTCTCACTTGAGGGTCCCCCAGTCCCTCTCTCACTTGAGGTCCTCACACACCATTCTTCATTCTGGTGTGTCCGGAGTACCCTCCCCACCATGCCAGCTTCAGTCTTCCCCAACCTCCCTTCTTATGATCGTGACAGGGTTGGCCCTTCATGCTCCGAGTGACACAGCAGATGCACAGAGGTGCAGGTACTTGTTTCTTTATAGGAATGTCCTTCTTTCTCCCTGTGACTATGATGGTGGGTAGGGGCTGACTCTAACTAGGCATGGTGGTGGGAGCATCTCACATTCTCCTCACAATTCCCAGCCTCCCACGGGGCTTAGGGCCAGCTTCGCACTGAGGGATTGGTCACCACAGCAGAGTGGGAAACTGTCCATAGGCATCATGGAGGTTGTATCAGTTTCTCTATGCAAATACATGCATGCATATCTCTTCTGATAGGTTAGCGCCTTTGGAAAGGTCAGAAATCACAAGCTAAAATGGTAGGAGAAGGCATTTCTCAAGTGGAATTAGGGTTGGTTTTATTTTCTTTCTCATATTTTTGCATTCTCCCAATATTCTCTAAAATCATCATGTTACTTTCTGAATCAGAAATGAAAAGATGATTTTATAGAGGGAGCTTCCAGCCTAGGACTGGGGAAGACACTCAAGTGAGGATGACACCCAAGCCACAGCCACAGCTCCCTGAACTTAGGGAGGAGAAGCCAGAAAAGCTCTAGGGAAGAACTCAGTGTGTCAAGGGTCTCAGCCCTGGCTCAGCCCTGCTGAGATGGGTGATGGGGCAGGAGCTGTGGGTCCTCAGATCCCCGACCATGAGATGAGGGGATCATCCCACCTTTTGCAGACCATCTTGTGATTGCTCATGGAGGTGCTGGGCGCTGCACTTCATTCCTGGGGCCTCTGTGGTCTTCATGTCCAAGCACCACCACTAGTTTGCTTCATGCAGGTCGCAGCTGGCCCATCAGCCTTGCTTTGGCAGCACAGAGCCTAAGAAACAGTACTGTGGCACTCCCCAGGGTTGTCTGTGGCTTTGGAGCTGAGTTAATGAAATAAATAAAAACCAGAATAGAAACATGTGCACAGTCGGAAATCAGTGAGAAGTGGGTTACCTCGGTGCTGAGCAGCTCACTGCAGAATCTTGCAGACCTTAGATTTGCATGTGGATAATTATAGGCAGGCTTGGGAGGAGAAAGTGAACACCAGCTTTCATTCTCTTCCCACCAGTGTGGTTACTTGCTCCCTGTGCCAGAAAGGAAGGGCCTCCATAAGCCTGTGGACTCACCTCCTGTTACAGATGGGGAAACTGAGGCCTAGGGAACCTGCAGAACTCTTCCCTGGAAAGAGATGGGGCAGAGCAGGTGGGGCTCAGAGTAGGTTTGAGTCCAGACTTGGTCACTATCCAGCAGTGACCTTGAGTTAGCCCCAGATGGCACACCACATGACGACCCTGATGCCCCGGGTTGAGGTTAGACCTGATGATCATCAAGGACAGGGGTTCCAGGGGTCTCTGGAAGGGACATTTTCTGAGCAGCATCTGTGCTCTCAATGAAGCCCTCTGAAAGGCATGCATGGGGCCTGCCTGTCAGGAGGACACCCTTCAGACCTGCTGACAGGTGGGGCTGGGGCTGGCAGGCAGCAAATGCCACCTGCATCTGCATATCCCCCTACAGTGGGAGGGGGCAAGGTGGGAAGGAGGACAAAGAGATTTTCCAGGAAGACACCCACATCTAGAGAAGGCAGGGCAGAGGCAGTCTGGCCCTCCATGCCACCCTCCCAGAGATGGGTGGGAGGCAAGCTGGAGAAATTCCCCAAAATGCCCCGGGGGGGCTGCACCTGAGCACTGGGCCTGGAGTTCAGCCTGCGTCCCCAGCTGCAGCCTCCCAAAGCCCAGGGAGTGACCAGACCCTGTTAGACATTTCTCTTCTGCTACCCAGCTCCAGTGGGTTTTATGTTAGGCAATCCGACCACAAACAACCCCCTCCCTGGGTTACACTATACTGAGGATCTCGGGTCTGGGTCTCCAGCCTATGACCTGTGTGCCCGATGGTCTCTGGACAGCCTGTGTGGTAGCCCCACACACCCAAAATCACTGTGTGCTCAGTTGCAAGGGTCACATTTATACCCCAATTTCCCCCATGTTCCCCACCTCAGTGAATAAGCCTCACTGCCCCAGACTCCCAAACCCTAAACCTTCCCTGCCCCTCCCCAAGATGTGCCAAATCCCCATGACCTGAGCGTCCCTCTCTGCTCCAGCTTGGTGCTTCCTGCCAAGTGCAGCCCCCAGGCCTCCTCCACCCTCCTGATAGCAGAGGGAGAGAACAGAGCACCTTGGGACTGAGGTGGCAGAACTTGCCCACTGCAAACCATGGGGACGACTTTGGGTTTTCTCTGAGCAAGACAGGTCCTGGGCAGAGGAGGTTGTGATCTGCCAGGACATCTGTCAGGTCATATGGGCCTGCTCTGGCTGCGGTGGAGACCAGTGCGCAGGGCTGGAGGGCAGAAGGAGACGTGCCAGTTGCTCCGGTTACGGCTTCTGTGGAATAAACTCCTTAGTCTATTTTGTTGGGTCACAGGGAAGGGTCAGCAGGTGCTCACCTGGGGTCCGTCCTGCAGTTGCATTCAGGTGTCCAGTGGGGCTGCAGTTGTCGGAGGACTCGCCTGGGCAGGGCTCCCATGACGCACAGATACAGGTGTCAGGACTGCAGGGAGCATTGCTGGCCAAGGCAGCTGCCCAGTGTCCTCTGACCCAGCTTGAGGGTTGCATGGCCCCACTTCTGCTGCACTCAACTGCTTCTAGGACTGAGGCCAGCCTAGATTCAAAGGGCAGGGGATTAGACCCCACCTCCCAATAGAGGAGAGGCAGGAGATTCACAGCCACAGTGTAAAGCTGCAGCAGGAGCTCTGGCTGCATCCCAGATCTGAGAGGATGTTAAAGCGAGACGCGGAGGTGGGCCTGCAGGCGGCAGAAGGGATGCACAGTCTGGATTCGATTTGAAGACAGAGCCGACAGGGCTTGCTGATGGACAGCAGTCCACAGTCATCTGCTACAGGACCCGTGGGTGTCCTCAGGCCAGCTGTCCCATTATATCTGTGTGGCTGGCACACGGCCTCACCCTGTGGAGTGAATGAATGAGATCTGCCCATCCCGGCTGGCTCCCAGGGGCACAGTGCCAGGCACCCAGCCGGGGCTCTGTGAGGGGCATCCATCCAAACCAAAGAGAGTCAGACAGGCCCCAGCCTGTGCTCAGGGGGTGCCAGGAACTGTTGGTAGTGGGCAGTGGAGGGGTCGCTGCGTGCTTTTCCCAGCTTGAGCCAATACAACCCCAAGGCTATCACGTGTGAAACTGGAGATAAGAAATGTTAAACATTAGTGCAGCAAAGGACTTTGCACACTCCCTCTCAGACCCTTACGGGGAGATGGGAACTAGTTCTGGGAACCTGCTGTCACCAGGCAGAGGCTTTAGCTGCCTCTCTGGCACACTTTGGGTACACTGAGGTGGCCCAGTGCCCAGCATGTAGTAGGTGCTCACCCTTGTCAGCTCCACCGACCAAGCCCCAGGGCCTTGCCTATGTCTAGCACACAGAAGGTGCCCAGACCAGTGTACCCACCAAACAGCACCCAGTGCCAGACAGCACCAGAGCGCAGACAATGCAGATGACCCTGAGCCACCACCTTGCTTCCTGGGCTCAGCTGCACACTGATGGCAGGCACCTCAGCTAAGGCTGGCCAGACCCCCTGCCTGGCACCTATAATGCTCCCTGAGACCCCCTGAGCTGCTCTTAGCCTGAGCACCAGCGTCTGTTGACCCATCGTGCAGGTGCAGTTTCAGAGCCTTCTTCTACTGCAGAATTTTGCCTGTAATTAGGTAGAGAGAGCCACACATTCAGAAAAGGGGGACACTCAGAAGAGGCTGTAATGCAGGAAAGTGGGGGGGAGCAATCAGAGGGCTTCCTGGAGGTGGCACTGTTCAGGCAGGAGGTGAAGGGTGGGCACAGCGGAGGGAACAGCATGTGTACAGGCCTGGAGACAGGAAACACTGTAGTGGGGTGGAGAAAAGGCAGCTGTTAGCTGAGGGAATCAGGCAGAGGGCTGACACAGACGCCAGATCACGGAGAACTGAGCTGCCACTTGGGTACAGGCACAAAGGCACTGAAACCGTGTAGGAGGTGGGCTCTGAAGCACTGGGGGTGGGGCTCCCTGTGCTCTGAGACTGCCCTGTGAACACCAGCAGCTGCTGAGCCTCCCCCGACCCTCCATCCTCTTATTTCTGCTACAACAAGGCCACACTGATTTAATGAGTTAATTCCCCAAATTACTGAATCAATACCTAATTACAACCACACGCAATTCTGACAGCCCTGAGAGCCAGAATCTATAATCACCACATTTACGGCAGGAAGCTGAGGTTCAGGGAGGTGATGTCACTAGTCCAAACACATAGATACAAGCTACTGGGGGGTGAGGGGGTGGGGTTGGAATCTATTGCCAGAGATTTGCAAAAACTAAGAAGGGGGTGCAGGATGTAAGAAACACAGGCTAACAGCTCAGCCCTGCAGACTGCACCCATGCCTCTGCAGTTCTGTTCCCTGTGTCCTGCATCCCTCAGCCTTGCACCTCTGGACCCTGCACCACTGCATCTCTGCAGCCCATGGCCCTGCCCTCTGCACCTGCACTCCTATACCCTTTCAGCCCTGCATCTCTGGACCCTATACCCCTGCACCCCTCATCCCCTGCTCCAGCTTATTTTTACACTCCCCAGAAGGTGCCCCCACAGGCATAAAAACAGTCCCATGTGAAAGCAGGAGCTGGAGCAGCAGGAAGGCACGTAAGGCCCTTTATCCCTTCCCAAAGGCAAACTTTAGCCCATCTTGGGAGAGTGACTGGGCCAAACATCACCCTGTGGTCACAGCCTTCTCCTGGCTCTATACATACTGGGTGACCAACTGCCTATCAGCTGGAGAGACTCAAAGGAGATACCCAGCAGAAGCTGACCTGCGGGGCTGCAGGGCTCCTGGGGAGGGAGGCCTCCTGTCTCACCCCTCCTGCCTCTCCTCCTGCACCTCTGAAGGAGAAGAGACCCTGCAGGACTGATCTGCTGCAGCGAGAAGCAGGAAGTCCTGGTGATCCTAGACCTTTGTCTGCCCTGGCTCCAGGCAGTGGGTAAGGGAGCTGAAGACTGATGGGAAGAACCAAGAGCTGGCTTTGGAGTGGGCAGCCTTGCCACAAGCTGGGGCTGAGGCTACACTCTCTTAGAGGAGGTGAAGGGTCTATCCTAGCTCCCTCAGTCCCCCAGTGGATACAGTAAGTCTGGAGCTTTGGGGCTGGGCTGGAGCACCAAATGGGGGGCATTGGCCTGGGGGCTAGGCTGGCATCAGGAATGCATAGGGGCAGAGGTCTGACCCCATCCCTAACCCCCAGATGTCAGAGTTTGGGTGGGTGGGAAGGACCAGCCACAGGCAGAGAGCAAAGCAGAGATCTGAACATCAAAGGGAGGGGCAAGAGGGGGGCCCCTTGGTTATGAAGGCTGACCTTGGGCTCAGCAGAGTGAGGGCGCCAGGTGGCCTTGGCAGAGGTGGGAGAAGGGGGGGATTGAAGGTGCAGACACAGGCAAAGGAGTTGGTAACTTTGGGGAGAAAACATTTCTGTCAGGATGGATGCTGGGGGGTTGGAACAGTGAGGGCATGGGGAGCCTACAGGAGGGGAGTATGGGCTAGACAGGAGGACTGTGGGCTGGAGTCAGGCTAGGAACTCAGCTTCTGGTGTGGCCTGGAATCTGGGGGCGCTCCCTTGAAGGGCAGCTTTCTGCTGAGACGAGAAGGCTACAGTGATGGTTTCATACAGATGAGGTTGAGCCCTCTGGAGGCTTTGCTAGTGACCAGCCATGAGCCCCAGAGGCTGGAGGAGGGTTTGGAGAGCAGGGATAGGGTGCAGAGGAAGGTAGGGTGTGTGACACGAACAGCCATGAAGGCGAGGAGCTGAGTCCCAGGAGTTCAAGAGGAGGTGGCAGGTGGCAGGGCCCAAGCTGGCAGTGGGGGGTGGGGGGGTGTTCCCCTTGGATGCTGATAAAGTGTGTATGCACGTGCACATGCTTACACCCATGCCCACACTCATACACACACTAACACACACTCACATGCTCACATGCATGAACACTCTCTCACATACACACACATACTCACTCCCACTCACACTCTCATGAATGCACACACTCACACACATGCTCACACACTCAAACACTCATGCACTCACATACACAGCCCATGAAGATGCTCACAGAACTGGCTCAGAACACCCTCCGGGCCAGCCAAGTGGACTGAGGGGTCCCTGCCCATTCAGTCTCATCCACTGGCAGAGCCATGGCCCAGCGCACCTGGGCTTCACTCCACAGAGGCATCATGTTGGCATGGCAGGCATTAAACTCCTGCCGCTGGGGTAAGGGAGCCTAGGGACCCCCCTCCTGCCAGCCCAGGCCCTTTAAATAAAACCCAAAGTGTACAGTTCAAGTCTCAGGGCTGTGTGACCTCAGAACTGCTTTTCTCTGATAGGGTGCTTCAGCATACACACAGCCCTCTCCATCCCCCATGGACTTTCCCTGTGCCCACACCAGGAGGCTCATTGTGACCCCAGGTACAGTCACAGCCCCTGCCCTCCCCTCTTCACCGAGTCCCCATCACCTCTGCCACCATCATGAGCATCCTGTAGCATTTTTCTTCTCCAAAAGCAGCCTGTCCTGCCCGTTCCCTCTGACGCAGGCATGTCCTAGGCCTGAGCAGGTCCCTGGGTAAAGGTGAGCTGTGAGCAGAAGCAGATCCAGGATTGGCCAGAACCAGACCGGCAGCACTGGGCCTGCTGGACTGTCCAGTGTTGGGGGCTAGGAACAAGCCCCACTTTTCTCTCAGGACCCAGGACGACCTGAGAAAACACATGTGGGGCCCCACACATAGCAGGTTTCTGGGACACAGGGGTGTCGGCCCTGAGGCCTCCTGCCTGATCCGTGAGGAAGCCCAGGGAGGTCAGGCTGGGCCTGCAGAGTCAACCACTTGCCTGAACTGCCTCCTTGTGCTCTTTCAGGCAGAAACCAGGAAAAACAGACCCACCTCCCTAGCTCTGCTCCCAGATTGAGGCTCTGAAATCAAATCCTCACCTGGTCAGTACAGGGACCCAACACCATTGGCATCCCTCTTCCCACAGTGGGGACACACAGGGAGGACACAGAGGGCCTGGGACAATGTTCCAGGAGAAGTCCCATCTCGATTCCAGTCTGGAAAATAGGTCATCCTTAGGACCCTCATTCATGTCCCTCACAGGTGGGTGCTGGGCACTTAGAGTGGGACACTGCCAGGCAGCTATGGGGCAGGCAGCTATCCCCTGCCCCTTGCTATTATCATCCTATTTCCAAGAGGAGGGAACTGCTGCGGAGGCAGACTAGCCTGGGCCCAGGAAGCATCACCACCACCGCCCTGCCCCATCCCTGGTGGCCCTGTTGCACCTCTACCCACCTGATGATGGATTGGCTGGGCCATTGTTCAGGAGAGGGAAACAAATTCATGTTTCATTTCCTCTCCATTGTGGTAGGACGCATGCCCTTGGTGGCCTGCAGGGATGGGCCTGCTTCCCGCTTTGCAATGGTGCTAGATATTAAAATTGCCACCGTCTGGGCTGGAATGATGCCGATGAGAACATTTCCTGTAATGAATCCAGGGCTGGAGAACAGTCCAGAGTGTGGCTGGCTGTGGACGACGAAGCAACAGGAGCCGGTGGTGGCTAGCATGACCTCCTCTGGTCCCCACACCCACCCTGCTGAGGCAGGCTGAATGCAGGGGGCTCCCCTAGGCTCCCACCGCAGAGCTGCCGCTCCACCAATGCTGGGAAATGCCAGGCACAGTGGGAGACTTGTGGGGTATCTGGGTCCCCACAGACCTCACCCTCTTGCTTGCTGGCAAGGCCAGTTAGTTGAGAGGTTCCCCACCCTCAGCTGGTGACTTTGGGGAGGGCCATCTGCCTGTAACCACAGGCTTAAATCCTGCTCAGTTGAAACTCTGTGGCTCACAGGGCTAGTGATGAGTTCCAGAGAAATGTTTCCTGGCTCATAGAAAGGCTCAGGGAAAAAAAAAAAAAAGAACAATCTCTCTCCCTCCACTTCATGGGGTTGTGTTTGGAGCTTTGGGAGTAGCAGCAGCTCACATGAGGAGAACGTGCCTGAGGCCAGTGGGATGGTTTAAGGACCCTGCAGAGGCAGGAAGGTCCTGGGCCTTTATACCCTTCCTATGCCTCAGAATCCAGCAGCCCTGAGCCAGCCCCTCTCTCACAGCACATCCCGTTGCATGGAGTGAGACTTAGTCCTCATTTCATATACCATTTGAGAGGAGTTTTCTGTTGCTTGCAGCCAAAAGTACTCAGATACCCTCAGAGTCTCCATTTGCAAATGGAGATAATAATCCACCTAGGATTAGAAAGGAAATCCCTTTCCTAAATAAAGTAAAACCCCATGCAGCCAAGTTGGTGATGGCAGGAGACCTTGCTGTTGTCTGTCCTCCGCCTGCCACCCAGCTTGCACTCCACTCCCTGCCTCACTGCCTGCCCCCCAGCTGAGCCCAGGTATGCTCAGCTGGGACTCTCTGCCTCTCTCGGGGTCCTCTGCAGGCTCCTTCTGGAAAGCCTGCTGGGGAAGCTTGTTTTTTGTTTGATTCCACATATAAGTGAGACCACGCAATATTTGTCTTTCTGAGCCTGGCTTATTTATTTCACTCAACACAATGTCCTCCAGACCCAACTCTGCTGTGACATGTGGCAGGACCCCTCCTTTTAAAGCCTTTTACTATTGTTCATTGTATATACATGCCTCTGTGTGTCCATCGAAGTTGCTTCCACACCTTGGCCACTGTGAATAATGCTGCACTAAGAAAGGCAGTGCAGATGTTTTGCAGGGTGGTGATTGCTACGGTGGCTCTATTTTTAATTTCTTTAGAAACCCCATACTGTTGTCCAGAATGGCTGTACCATTCAACATCCTCACCAACAGCATGCCAGGCTTCCCTTCTGCCCACACCCTCACCATCACTTAGCGCTTGGCTTTTTTGTAATGACTGTCCTAACAGGTGTGCTGCTCATCTTTCTTAGACAAAAAAATCCGTCTGGGAGGACCCACATTGCACAGGTGGCCCATTCCTTGTCTGCAGTGATACCTGGCAGGTGGCGGGGAAGTGCTATGTGGGGAAAGAGGGAGCAGGAAGGAGGGGGGAGCCAGGGGCCTGAGCATGACCCCAGCCAGATCTCCCCCTCAGGTCTCTGCTCTCTCTCCACGTAACAGTGCAGGAGTCACAGAGGACACCTGAGTAGAGAAGACCCCAAGCAAGAGCCCCGGTAGCTTTCTAGAACTGCCTCGCCTAGCCTTGCCTCCTCCACTTGCTCCAAACCATGCCCATCCTGGCACACAGGAGAGGAAGGCCCCTTCCTAAAATAAAGTAAAACGGATGAACTTTCTAAATACAAAGCCGGTGTGCCATCCCACCTCAACTACAGGGGGTGCCCCACTGTCCTGGAGACAAGTTCTGGTCCCAAAGACACCTGGGTGTGATTCTCACCCTCCAGGACCCAGGCTAGTAGAAGAGGCTTGAGAAGGCCCTGGGGTTGTCAGCTGTGCTATGGGAGGGGCTTGCCTCCTGGGTACCCTATCCTGACACCTGTGCCGTCTACCCATCTTCTAGGCCTCCTAATTCAACCCCCCGGCAGCTTAGAAGCCCTGTAAAACCACCACTCCAAACCACTGTGCTTTCCCCTAACCCGAGGTGGCTCAACCCTGGCCCAGCCACACCCATCACCCATCTTCATTGCCTTCTTTAGCCAGCACAGTCTTCCAGAAACACACGCTTTGCACTGTCACTGCCACATGTGTTCATGTCCAGTAGTGCTGCCGGGGCCTGGGGAAAGGCACAGGGCCTTAGTGGCCGTCATAGCACCATGCTCTGCTCGGGCTGCCCCTTCCCCAGTGCTCCTTCCCTGTTTCACCTGCTGATTTCTCATTCACCCTTCAACACCTGCCCCTGATCACCCTGGGAGGCCCACCCACCAGACCATTGTCATCACGTCCCCATTACAGGTGTGCAAAGCAGTTGCACAAGGTCTCTGAGCTGTCTGTGTAGGTCTCTGGGGCCCTGGTGCTTCGGGGCACCCACGGTGACACACTGCATTCCTGGTTTGGCTCACAGGACCCACATTTGAGCACAGGGTGAGGCAGCATGTGGAGGTATTGGGGACTGTCCCCAGCCTGGCCACTGCTCCACATGGAGCTGGAAGCCTCCCTTTCCTTGGGTCCAACATGAGTGATGAGGCCTCTCAGCAAACATCAGTTCTTCCCTTCTGATTAATCCCTGGCACTCAGCCAGCTGTTTCTGCTCCCAAAGCATTGGCCATACTGTCACCCGTGCTGAGTGAGCAGTCCACCCTGGGCTCTGTGTGTTGAAAGGTGGGCCCCTGTGATGGAGAGCTGGGGTACAGCTTCCCTGGTGTGTGACTCTGGGAGAATCACTTGACCCCTCCAGTATTCTGAAAACTAAAGAGTATAAACCCTGCCAGCCTCCTAGGTAGGGGGAACATGCTGCAGAGGTGACCAGGCTGCATCTGCCAAAGGTCATGGATCACCTCGTTTCTGGCCCCAGTCAGCTCCTTGTCCCCTCCCAAGAAGGGCCTTACCTAGTCCCTCACCCCACTCCCCAGTCTCTGTTTCCAGTCCCTAAAGTGAGGATAAACCTGAGGACCTTGGTCTTCTCCTTTGCACGTGGAAATGACCCGAGGTCTACTACGAGGACGCCCCCAAGACCCTGAGTGGGAGCAGGAGGACCCAGCTGGGGCCTCTATGTAGGGCAGAGTTTTCTGCTCTCCTATCCTGAGGTCCCTATCCTGGGGCTTACTGGGCTTCACTCAGTCAGTTTGTGAAGTATTGAGCCTCTTCCCTCCCACTGAGTCTGCTGGGCCCAGGAGCAGGCCAAGACCGTGATTGGGGCTTCCACTTTCCTGCTTCTGGGCAGTGCTCTAGGGTGAGCCTCTGCTAAGGAGGGCAATCCCGCCATGCTGGCCATGTGGACCCAGAGGAAGGGCCCTCATGGCTCTCAGCGTCCACCACCCACAGTCCAAAGACTCACCCTTATCAGGACCGGCTTGCAGGCTGAGTTCACACAGCTGAGGACATGCTACCCCCTCTTGGCAGACTGTCCTACTCTGGAAGTGCCCCCTTCCTTCTCCAGGAGGCCCCCACAGAGTTCCCCGTGCAGGTCCTTTTGGGGCTACAGGAGCCCACAGCTTCCTCTGCCCAGAGGAGAAAGGAGGGAGTGGCCCGGCCTGCCCATCCTCTGGGGAAGCAGGCCCTAGAGCTGTGGTTGGGTGGCATGTCCAGGTCCCCTATCCAGGCACTGTCATCTGCATCCAGTCTGGGTGGCCCAGAATGAACACAGTGCCCAGACAGTATAGCCTGCCTGGCTGTTCAATCCTTCCCTTAAGACATTTGCTACTGAGGCCCTTGCTACACTCCTCACCCTAACCATCTGCCAGGGCCACTCCGACTGACCCACCCACCAGCAGGGATACCTGAGGCCTTTCCTCCAGCTGCAAGTTGGTCAGGGCTCATTTCAGTAGGCACAGGAGGGCTTTCTGCAGGCCCAGCTGCTAAGCTGACAGAAGGGTGTGCAAGCTGGCCTGCTAGCAATAGGTGGGAGGTGTGGCCCAGGTGGAGACTGGCGTGTAGTATGGCTCAGGTGGACAGAGGTGGGAGGTGTGGCCCAGGTGGAGACTGGCGTGTAGT
>NW_003852541.1:2321059-2333099 GCF_000181295.1 Otolemur garnettii | reverse complement strand
CAGGTGGACAGAGGTGGGAGGTGTGGCCCAGGTGGAGACTGGCGTGTAGTATGGCTCAGGTGGACAGAGGTGGGAGGTGTGGCCCAGGTAAGGAAACGCATGACGCCTGCTGCCCCATGTGAAGTCATGGCCAGCCAGAGGTGACAGAAGAATGCTGAGTTGAGAGGTGTGACAGAACCAGAGGACGGGAAGTTGCAGCCCCATCCCTGGCTACAGAGAGGGCGAGGG
Organism: Otolemur garnettii; assembly: GCF_000181295.1. Taxonomy (NCBI): domain Eukaryota; kingdom Metazoa; phylum Chordata; class Mammalia; order Primates; family Galagidae; genus Otolemur; species Otolemur garnettii. The sequence goes on along the minus strand of NW_003852541.1, from coordinate 2,332,871 downwards.
AAGCTGGATGGCCAGTGGAAGCCTGATCCTGGCTAGAATATTCCAACTCAGGTAATAGGTTAGCCAACTATAGAGTCCCAACATGAACCTGGGGTTCTGGGATCGAGGCCTCACCTTTCCAACAAGGAGAAGTGATCACACATGGGGGTCACCAGCTGCTCAGAGCCTTCCTGATGGTTGGAAAGGGCCTTCAGTCAGGCCCTTGTCCAACCTTGCCTGAATTCTCCCAAAGCCAGGGGACTTATTATGGAGCCACCTCCATTGCTGCCAGTGTGGACGCAGGAGGGTAAGGAAGGGAGGTCCCACTGGCAGGCCCATGTGGAGGGGTGGCAAGGAAGGAAGAAGACCAGGAGGGAGGGGGTGTGGCCAGGGGAATAGGGAAGTAGGAAGAGGCCAGGCAGCAAGGCTAAGCCACTCTGTTTGCCCAGATAAACTCATTCCAACTGACACCAGCTGGATTCATGTCCTGGGACTGCCATAACAAAGTCACATGGACGGGGGCTTCAAACAACAGGCGTTCATTCTCCCCCAGTTTTGGAGGCCAGAAGTCCGAGATCAAAGTCTCACCAGGGGCATGCTGCCTCTGGAGGCTCTAGGGAGGGCCCGTCCTGCCTCCCCCGTTCCTGGTGGCTGCAGCTAGCCTGGCATTCCTAGTCTTGCAGCTGCATCACTCTCTGCCTCCGGTGTCCCAGGGCTTTCTCCCTGCCTGCCTGTCTGTGTCTCTTCTCCTTTTCTTACAAAGACACCAGTCTTGTGGGAGGAGGGCCCACCCCACTCAAATATGACATCATTTAGTTTAATTAACTATATCTGCAGCAACCTTACTTCCAAATAAGATCATCCAGGAATAAATAAATTGGGGGGAACATTATTTAACCCAGTAGACTAGCTAGAGATTTAGGGGCCTCCTGGGCTAGCCTTGGGGCAGGAGAGAGGCCTGGGACCTCTGAGTGCAGCATAGGGCTGACCATGACAGGCTCTGCAGACATTTGTGAACCAATCAAAGAGACAGAGAGACATGGTTATTGCCCTCAGGAACAAACTTGGTGGGGGCAATGGCCACAGCCATGACAAAAGGTCCTTTGGTGAGAGGGGCATGAGAAGATGTGGTGACATCCTTGTCTAGCCTGAAGAAGTCAGAGAAGGAAACCTCTTAGGGCTGATTGCACAGGTCTCAGAGGTTAAGGATGCACTTCTGTGGGCACTCCATAGCTCTGTACTGTGGCCACCTACTGTGCCAGGCACTCTGGCTGTTAAAGAGCCTCTTGCAAAACATTCTGGAACTTTCTGCCTTCAGCTTTGCCCCTTTCCTCTGCAAAAAAGAATGGCCCTGTGTTACGCTAAAGCTGGGGAACAAAGATTTCATCAGCACGTCGCACTTCACTTCCAGTTTCCTGCACTTCTGCCAGATTGTGTCAGGGCCTTAATATCATTTGAACATTTTCATATTTAACTTGTAGGTCACCAGTTGCTCAACACAACAAGAGAGGGCCTGCTCCACTCTCCATCACTGTCAGCTGTGAGGCAGTCCTCTGCCAAGTCCGAGGACCTGTGTTTAGCCCTCCGAAGAGTCTAGTTCTGTGAAATGCAAATGAAGGTGGGGGTGTGCCACAGCTCTGTTACAAGAGGCAGCAAGAATGTGCATTGGAAGCTTCAACCCACCAGCCTAGGCCACCCCTCTCGGGCCCAGATGGCATTTCACCCTCTTATGCACCTCCCCAGGACTCTGCTGCCCTCTAATTGATCAAGTCCAGCTACTGCATCAAGAGCTAATCCATGCCAACATCTCTGGACATGGGGGTTCTCTGCAGTTCATGACTCCCTTTATCTACTCATCTATTCATTCATCCACCATCCATCTATTCATTCATCCACCATCCATCCATCCATTCATCCACCATCCATCCATCCACCCATCCACTCATCCATCCATCTATGCATTCATCTACCCATGTGCCCATCCGTCCATCTACCCACTATTCTTCTATCCATTCATCCATTCACTCATCTGTCCATTTACCCAGCCACCCACCCACTCATTTATCCATCCAATAAAAATGCTTCCTTTTAAGGCCGTGCCTGTGGCTCAGTGAGTAGGGCACCAGCCCCATATACCAGAATTAGTGGGTTCAAACCCAGCCCTGGCCAAAAACTGAAAAAGAAACAAACAAATAAAAACTTCCTTTTTCCAGCATTCATTTTTAAATAAGCATTTATTAGAGATCTATGTAACAATACTGATCTCTATCAAAATACAAAATGTTTCTTCATCCTTTATTTTATTACTTCATCTCTGGTGAGTTGCCTATGGAAGTCCACATTCTCCTTGTCTTCCTGGGCGTGTAGCTACATAGCATTTCCCCAGCCAACCTTGAAGTTAGTTGCAGCCCTATGGCTGAGTTCTGGCCGGAAGGTGGTGAGGAAATGAGGCCATTTCTGGGCCATGTCTTTGAGAACCTACTCCAGGTTCCCCTTTGTCCTCCCCAGTAGGAAGCCGGTGATGGAGAGGCTGAGTGACAGGTGATAGACCCCTTCCAAGTCCCCATTGGAAGATGCTGCCCACAAACATTTACCTGGGAAGGTTTTATGAGGAATAAACAAGTACTTATCATCTTCGAGCCATTATGTATTTGGGGCCTGCATCTACCATAGCCGAACCTACTGTAAGTAACAGGATTAGGCATCATCACCCTGGACATACCAAGACCTGAAATCCACAGTCACACTGCAGCTGGGACCCCAGCCTGGTCCTTTGTCTTTCACATTCCCTCTACCAAACCCTGACTGCCTCTTGGGCCCCAGGCCTTGTACCAGTTGGGACACAGAGATGACAGGGTGCTGTCCCCACCTCCAGGAGACCTCAGCTTCATAAGGAGACACACAGGGGCCTGACTGGCTTGTCTCTACCTTTCCAGGGTCCTCCATGTGTCCCCATATTGTGGCCTCTGGGAAATTTGTGATATAGTAGAAACAATTCCAATGCCCTTCCCGAAGTAGATACTGCTGAATGACAGTCACCTGCTTGTCTTAGTCCCTTTGCTTTCTGTGAAGGAGCACCTGAGACTGGGCAATTTACAAAGAGTAGGGCTTCATTTGGTTCACAGTTCTGCAGGCTGCACAAGCAGCAGGGCGCCGACATCCACAGGGGCTTCAGGGAGCCTCCACTCAGGGTGGAAGGTGAAGGGGTGTGGTGTGCAGAGATCACATGGCCAGGGTAGGATGCCAGGCTCTTTTTAACAGCCAGCTCTTGCAAAAATTAATAGAGGGAGAACTTATTATATCCACCCAAGGTAAGACATCAATTCATTCATGAGGGATCCGCACCCATGACCCAGGCACCTCTCATAGGCCTCACCTCCAAGATTGGGATCAAATGTCCACATGAGGCTTGGAGCATCAGATATGTGAAATACAGCACTACTCTTGCATATGATTGACACTAACTCCATTATTTTCAATATGTGCGTTCCCAGGATATATCACTTGCAGTACCAAGGACAGTGGCTTAAGCACCAGCCTGGCTTCCCAGTAGGGTCATCATCTGTGCACTCTGGGATGCTCCCTGAGCATCTGCTGCGTGCCAGGCTTGTTGTACGCTGAGGCCCTGCAGGACCAAGCTGGAAGCTGAGACATGTGCACACTGCACCAGAGCCCTCCATCCCAGATGTGACACAGGACCCTTCTTCCTCCCTAGGGATCCTGGGGGTCCCTAGACATTCTCCCAGAGGACCCTGAAGGCTCTGTATTCTCATGATGAGCAGGACCCTCACGTGGGGAAGTGGGCAGAGGGACAGCAGCCCCCCAGACGTAGAGCCAGAGGGTCCCATGCACATTACCCCACAACAGGTCCTGGGCTTGGCCTTGCAATCTGAAAGCCCCTCCGTGCAGAGGTTTTTTGGAGCAGAAAGTCCGGCCTATTGCTCCTGCTCCCCAAATGACCTGACTCGGTGGACTAAACATGAGCATTTATCTCCAGATCCCATATTCCAAAGAAAATGAGGAGTCTTGGTTTGGATGCCCCCAAAGCTGAAGGGAGGAAAGGATCTGAGTGTGAACATTTCCTTGGGAGTGGAAGATAGCAGTGCCAGGATCAGGGAGGTGAGGGGGAGTGGGGCACGGCCTATGAGGGGGAGCAAGCCAGGTGCTTGGGTCCTACTGAGGTCCTACTTAACACATTGTTTTAATTTCCCATGGTGGCCATAACAAAGTAACACAAACTGTATGACTTAAGACAACAGATTTCTCCTCTCACAGTCCCAGAGGCCAGAAGTCCAAAATCAAGGTGTCTGAAGAGCTGTGCTCCATGCAGCAGTCGGGGAATGTGCAAGTTCCATACGCTGCAGATGAAGCAGCACATGGGCCTGGCCCTGGTGTGGATTTCCGAAACATCAAGGTACAACCACCAATATTTGGAAAGGTCATAAAACATTAAGTAATTGATGAAGGGAAAATATTTGAGAGGGAATAATATCAAAGATTTCATCAGCAGTTTCTCAGCCTATTTTAATGACATTAACTTCTTAATTAAAATTGACTGCTCAAGACTTTCCAAAAGAAGGAAGTTTTGCTTCTTAGCCTAGAGGAAATGCACACGGACTCCTGAGCCAGAAAACCTTCAGGAGAGGTAGGGTGGGGAGGGGAAGCAGGACAAAAGGGGCCAGGTGGGGACCACGGGTACTGTGAGACAGGAGCAGGTGAGCCCTGGTGAGGGTAGGCACTGGCAGGAGGGGTTCTCCTGAACACGCTTCCTCATGCTACCCCTGGGGGCTGTCTCAGCCCCCCCACCCTGGCCTGCCTGCAGAAGAGCACCACCTCCTGCCCTCACCAGCAAGGTAATGGGGTAGAATCCTCTCTTCTCTGTGTCTTTGACTCCAGTGACGAGTGTAGATCTGTGCTCAGGGCTTACCTCACTATCACATGTCTCCCCTCAAGAGTCTTCAGTGACTCTCTATTTTCAGGATGAAATTCCAGATCCCTAGCATGGCTCTGCCCCTTGGGAGATATGCAGCTCTGGGCACTTTACTCAAACTTTTGGTGCCTTAATTTCCTCTTCTATAAAATAGGACTAATGATACACCCAACCTCAAAGGACTGGGTAAGAGTCAAAGGAGTTTGTGAACGGGCCCAGCAGGAGTCTGGTCCCATCATTGGCATGGCCTGGTCTCTATGAATCCCCTTGCATCTGATGCCACCATCCGCAAAGCACTTAACAGGTCCCCAAATCCTTCTTTGTGCCCCTGCCACCATCCCTTAAGTTAGCTGATCCTTCACGTGGAATTCTCCTCCCTATCCCCACCCTCCCCAGACATTATGGACCCAGACTGCAGCCAAATACAACATGCAGATCAGGGAATGGGGGAGCAGAAGGGGAGAAAGACACAGACAGACAGAAAAGGAAGGACAGAGAGAGAGACACAGAGAGCCAGGGAAACAAGAAGTTACAGAGACAGAGAGACCCACAGAGATATGCAGAGAGATAGAGAGAGATGTGCAGAGGTAGAGACAAAGACACAGGGCCAGCCAGAGCCCAAGGAGACAGAAGACACTTGGCCACCAAGGTGTCCTTGCCCAGACTGCCCCATAGACGCTTCCCAGGGCAGCACAGCCCAGGAGAGGAGAGGCAGAGCCTCCTCACCAACATGGGAACTCCTAGAAGGTGGTCTAGGGTGGGAAAGGGACTGGCAGCACACTGAGGGCTGGAGCCTGGTGCTGTAGACAAGAGGGTGATCATGGACACAGGGGCAGGAGACAGCTACTGGGGCAGGCCCCTCCAGGCTGCACCTGGCCTCACCTGCCTAGGGACCCCATGTGCGTGTGATAACTAACATGAGCCTGGCTGAGCCCATTGGCAAGAGGGTGGGATGCTGGATCTAGGCCCACCCTAGTCCGCACCTCCCCACCGCCCTTGTGTGGCAGCACCGGTGCGCAGGACGCCTGGGTTGCCATGGAGATCAAAAGCAGGGGTATGCCCAGGTAGAGGAAGCTGAAGGCGGAGCAGGAGACTCGACTGGCACCTTAAAAGACTTTGCAAAGTGTTGGCGTGCTGGGCAGAGGAAGGAGGGGGGAGCGGCAGAAGCCGAGGGAGCTGTTGGTGGACCGCATGGCGGCAGTAGGGGGGGGAGAGGAGGAGTGGGAGGAGTGGGGCAGGGCAAGAAATGAGGGAGGAGGGAGGGGGAGCATGGGCAGAGGAGGCAGCGGAGGATGCAGAGGGATGAGGACGTGCCACAGGGCCGGGCATAGGGGTGTGATGCGGCTGCTGGCCCTCACTGTTACCCACACCCACACAGTCACAGCAACAGACATGTTCAGTAACCACCTACTGTAAACCAACCCTGGCTGCCACCAAGCAGTGTGGGAGAGACGGAGGGGCATCCAGCATTTCACTGCCCTGAGTATCTCAGTAAAAGGCTGTAAGTAGACCCAAATCCATAAGGTGGGGAATTATAATCCCTTCTTACTGATGAGGAAGTGAAGGTGCAAACCAAGCCAGGGCCAAGTCTCCCAAGCCTCCTGGGGAGGCCCTAGATCCCAGCCTAGGCTTCTGCTTGGAGAAGCAGAGGGCCCAGGAGCGCAGCAGAGCTGTCCCTAGCATTAGGGCGAAGGGAACAGCCGGAGCACCTGGGAGGTTTAACCGGTGGATTTGGGAGAGGGGAGCTGCCCTTCTGCCCACTGTCCTCTAAGAGGCTGCTGACCCACGGGGTGGGGTGAGCACCATGTGGGAAGGGCTTCTCCAAGCACCCCGCATATTGTTATCACCACCCTGTGCTGAGCTGTCCTCCCACTCAGTGACTGCAGGTCTCCCCCTGAGAGGGACGGATGGTGGGAGGGCAGCTGCAGGGAGGATCCGCCTGCCCTACCCTTCTGCAGTCTTTTGCAGAGGGCTGTGCTGCTCCGTCTACCCGCGGCACCCTCCTCTCCTGAACCACTTCCCAGGGCCCAGTCGGGTGAACTTGGGTGTTCACAGGTCCCTCTGCACCTGCTGTGTGCCAGGCCCTGATCCCAGCGTACAGAGATGACCACTCAAGTAGCTTGTTCTAGGACGGGGTGGGGGAGCCAAAGGAGCAGGGTAGCACACTGGGCACTGCCTGCCCTGACCACCATCGGCCATGGAGGTTTATCACTACTTTGCCAGCAGACAGCACCATATCTGGAGGAAAGGGCACTTCTTCCTGATTTGCACAATGGCCCCAAAGGCTCTGGCATTTGCCAAGGAGGTGGTGACCTAACCCAGGGCTCTCAGGGGATTCTCTGGGGGAGGCAACACAGAAGCACTGAGACAGAGGGTAAGTGAGGGTTTGCTGAGCAAGAAATGAGGACCTTTTTAGGTCCCCCTTGTTTCCTGCCCTGCTGCTCCCTCAGGGCTCAAGTCCTACTGAGTGTGTAGGGCAGGTCCTGTGCCCTCTCTGGGATATGAACTAGAACATTTCTCTTTATCCTAGGCGGGTCCCAGAGCCACCCCAGGGCAGGGTCACTCTGGGATAGCCGGAGCACCTCCCTCAGGAGGCCCCTCTCAGCCAGCCCATGCCCCCACTGTCTTGTGTAAATGAAGGAGGCCACCCCTTAGTAGGAGCAGCAGGAGCAGCAGGAGTCTCTGGCCCTCAGCTCTGCACCCCTTCTCCCCCTTTCCAAGGCTTCTTTGTATTCCCAGTCAAAGGGAATGTGTATCCTGCTGCCACACAATTGATGCATCGGATTTAAATATTTCAGTGGCGGCCAGGTCAACATCTTTGTATATAATGCATGCCAGGGAAGGAGGTGGCTTCAAAGGCTGACTTTGAATAAGTCACTGACCAGGAGGGACAGGCGCCAAGAGTCTCTGTGGTGAGGCCCTGGGGCCCTTCCCAGAACCCAGGCTGCGCAGGAATCATTTCTGGGATGGTCTGGTTGGATCAGGGTGACTGGGCAGGAGACAGAATGGGGAAGTGAGAGGTAAGAAAACATTTTGGGGGAGATGGCTGGACGAGGGAGAGCAGCAGAGAGGTAGATGGGGGAAGTAGAGTCTGGCCTGGAGGCATAATGAGGGAAGGTCCTAAGTGTGGACCCAAACTCCTGCAGCTCAGAGCAAATCTGCTAACTCCTAAACAAGCCGCCCCAAAGCCATGAGAAGCAGGGAAAAAATGAGCCTTATTATGACACCAGCCACAGGGCTATGTTGGCGCTCACTAGGTCTGTGACTGGAGGCAAAGTATTTACCTCTCAGAAAATCACTTTCTTTCCTGTGAAATGGGAACATACCCCCTGATCATCAGCACTGACGTTAGAATTACTTTTTTAACAATAGATTTATTTTTTAGAACAGTTTTGCACTTACAGAAAAATCGAGATGATGGCAGAGAGTTTCCATACACCCCCCCCCCGTTTTCCCCATTATTGACATCTCACATTAGTTACAGTTAATGAACCAAAATTAACACATTGCTATTAACCAAAGTCCATGCTCTATCCATATTCCTTAGCTTTTACCTAACATCCTCTCCTGCCTGAGGATTCTTTTCAGGACATCACATCATTGAGTCATCTTGTCTCCCTGGGCACCTCTTTGCTATGACAATTTCTCAGCCTTTTCTGGTACTGATGACCTTGACGGTTTTGAGGAGGGCTGCTTGGGATTTCACAGACTGTCCCTTAGTCAGGGTTTGTCTTATGCTCTTCTATTTATCAGGCTGGGGGGACTGTGGGTGTTTGGGAGGAGAGTGTAGAGGTGAGTGTCATCTTCACCACGTCCTGTCAAGGGCACATATGTCACCAGGACCCATCACTGGCTCTGCTCACTCAGCTGAGGAGGTATCTGTTGGGTTCCTGCATTGGGAAGTTACTTTTGTCTCTACTTCCACACTGTCCTTTTTGGAAGGAAGTCACTGCACTAAGCCACACTTACAGGGTGGGCAGTTATGCTGCCCCTCCCTAAGGCCAGAGTCTATATATGTTATTTGGAGTCCTTCTGCATGGGGAGTTTGTCTCTTCTCCTTTTGTTTTGGGTTATAGTCCAGCAATACTTTATTTTGTTGCTGATATGTTCCAGGCTTGGCTATTGGAAGTTCTTTCCATCAGCTCCTCTCCCTTTGACACGTCCCCATCAGTGTGGTTTGGGCTCCTTGATTTTGTTTGATTTGAGCACATTGTTTCTTTCTGGTGCTAACAGGTGCCCCAGTCTCATCCTGTATTTTTCCTGCCTCAGTCCTAGAATTAGTTATTTCTCCAACAGCCTTGATTTTTTTTAATTGTTGTTTTAGTCTGGACACATGAGAACTCATTTTACAAATGATTTTGTGAACTTAGCACAGGATTGGGCACAACAGAAGTCATTATGCCTGTGCTGAGCTCCTCCTCCTAGCTGAGTCGAAGCACCTCACTGTCTGCCAGTCTCTACTCACATCTTGCCACCTGCCCTGCCCCTGCTGGCTCCTAGGTGCTCTGCAAGGAGGGCTGTAGAATCTGTGTGGGATGGAGAGGGATGTCCTCATATTCTGGAACAGAGACTGCAAGGAGCAAAAGACAACTTCAGAGAGAGATGTTGCTTCCATAAAACAAGAACAGCATGCTTTAAAAAAGAAACAGAGAATACACATGAGGTACAGAAAATTAATATATATGAGAAGCTAAATCTAAATTAATAGAAAGAAATGTGAGGGTATCTCCTAGAACACAGAATGAAAAGACAAAGCAATGTAAAATAAGAAAGAAAAGGAGGGAGAGAGACTCAATAGAAACCAAAGAAAAACCAGAGTGGTGAGTATTTTTACAGGAATATTTCAAATAAAATTTCCAGAATTAAAGAACACAAGTTTCCAGAATAAAGGACCCACTGAGAATCCAGAACAGATATCCTGAAATTGAAAACAGTGGAGAAGAGCTAAGCACTTGAGGGAAGAAGAAAGTGAAGGGTCTCACCCAAAGGAAAGGCTCAGGTTCTCAAGTTCCTCGAGAGCAAAGCTGAGAGCTGTGAGGCTACTAGCAGAGCCTTCACCTGGCCAAGGGGAAAGGATTTCAGCCAGAACTTGATACCCAGCCAAACTATCAATCAAATCTGAGGGACAAATCAAGACAGTGTCAGAAGGTATGTAATTTGCAAATTTCTTTCCCTGCTACATTTTTCAGGGAACTTCTAGTGGGTGGGCCTCAGGCATTCTGTTTTCTAGGAGAGAAGGCCCAGGGCTTGGGAGACAGTGACTGTCACACAGGAACCAGTAGACAGGCAGAGCCCAAGCAGCCTGGGTGTGGGGTGGCACGGGGGCAGGGACTTGGAGGCTCTACTTAGACACTGGGGAAGATCACTGTTGGATGATTTTTAAATCTATAGAACATTCGAGGGCAGAAAAATGTGGCAGGAGGAATGACTATGAACCAGACAGACATTCTTCCCTAAGCCAGTGTTTTTCAACCTTATTTTATCTCACAGCACACTTGAACCTATAGGTAAACTTCCACAGCACACTTAAATTATGTTGATCAACAAGAAAAGAGTAAAAAAAAATACTATGCTTTGAACTTTTTTCAAAAATAATTTAATGATCCCTAAATATTTTTGAAACACACCTAAGATTCTTTTGTGGCACACCAGTTGGAAATCAGCTGAGCGTTCAACTCAGGGACATTCACAAAGTGAAGCCTCAGGAGTAACCAGTCCCCGCATTAGGAAAGCAGTGCTCTGGTAGACCCCTGGCTCCCTCAGACCTCAAGGGTAACCCCAGCCTTGATTTCTAAAAGAGGAGGTTAGCTTATTTGATGTAAATAGAATGGGGTCTCAGAACTTTTTAAAATACTGAAATAATGGTATAACACCAACAGAAAGATCTATATTTTGGTCCATTCCTGGGCAAAGGACTTGACTGCAACTCTGACTTTACCTTACAAATGCAAATAATGTAATCTAATTGTATGTACCCCATATTAAGCTGAAGTTAATTTAAAAAATTAGAGAAAAAAATGTAGTCAAATATCCTGGAATACAGGGACATGGGAAAATCTTATTACAATCACTCTGATTGCAATCACAAATAAGGCCATAGACACAGGAAATAAAACTACAAGGTTATGCTTAAGTGCGGGGAAGACATTAGTAGGGATGGAAGCTCATTACAGCGCACACCAGGGCTCAGACTTGCATGGTCCTAACCCACCTATGATGAGACCTCCTAGTGAAAGTACCATGCTGAGGGGAAGGGAGGGAAAGAGGGAGGCAGAGGGTGTTAAAGAAAAGCTGTCCTGACACTCCATAAAACCATAAGGAAGATTCCGTTCATGGCTATTGCAACAGGGGAGAGAGAATGAGCTCCCCTCCTAAGAAGAGGAGGACAAGTATCAAATTACAGCCCAGGAGGGGGCGGCAAATTACTCAGAGGAGATGCAGAGGGCAGGGCTGAGGGGTTAGACCTCAGAGTGGTGATAAGGAACTTGAGCACTATAGAAGGTGACCAGATAGCAAAGGTCAGGGATCCTCTCTAAACTAATTTATTGATTTATTTATTTTTATTGAATAGTAACTGTGTACATTAATGCACTTCTGGGGTACAGTGTGGGGTTTTCACAAACAATCCAAAACACTTCCATCAAACTGGTTAACATAGCCTTCACGTAATTTTCTTAGTTATTGTGTTAAAACATTCATATTCTACTCATAGAAAGATTCACTTGTACCCTTGTAAGATGAACCACAGAAGTGAACTCTCAAATCCCCCTCTCTCCACCCATTCCCCCTTCCTTCCCCCTTCCCCGTATCCTTAGGTTATTATTAGGTTATAGCTTTCATATAAAAGGTATAAATTAGTTTCATAATAGGGGTGTGTACATTGGATACTTTTTCCTCCATTCT
>NW_003852541.1:2314502-2320656 GCF_000181295.1 Otolemur garnettii | reverse complement strand
AATCTTACTGGAGTTAGGTGATATCTCAAAGTAGTTTTGATTTGCATTTCTCTGATGATTAAGGATGGTGAGCATTTTTTCATATATCTGTAGGCCGTGTGCCGATCTTCTTCAGAGAATTTTCTCTTCAAGTCCCTTGCCCACCCTGAGATGGGATCACTCATTTTCTTGAGCACTATAGAAGGTGACCAGATAGCAAAGGTCAGGGATCCTCTCTAAACTAATTTACAGAAACAACCCCGCCCCCCTCAGGTGGAGGCCTTGTGGAGAAGAGGGCTGGGAGGACCCTGATAAAGTTAGGTCAAGAAGAAAGTCTTTCTTAGGGGCTCACCCTCTAAGTTACACCAGAAGAATGGACAGAAATTGGAGCATGTGGTTATGAGAAGCTGAGAATAAACACCCCAGAGCCAGCTTAGCACTGGAGGCTTCTTTTCTCCGGGTAGCATAAGGCAGCAGCTCAGCAGGGCACAGTTGTTTTGTTGTTATCAATTTACAGCTATTTTATTTTCAGCCATATCTGAGTGTGAATTCATTAATAATAAAGACCATCCCAGATTCAGCCAGCAGCACCAACCAAGGAGAGGGGAGCCCCATGCCACATGCTGACCCTCCCTCCCTGGATCAGGGTCGCAGCGCGTACACACACACACATACACAGCTACTTTTCCCCTGCAAACAGATGCTGCTCCCTCCTCAGGCCTGTCTTTGCTTAGCTCTCCAAGTGAGGTGACCTTTCCCCTATCCATAGGAAGGTCCTAGCCCCTCCAGTGGGCAGGTTCTCCTCTGTTCACCACATACCCCATGGGGGCCAGGGGCCGGCAGATACTGTCTTCATCTCTGCCTACCCTGGTACTATGCCTTGTCCCCAACAGGTGTCAGATGGGTGTCCCTAGGCTATTGAGGGACACACGTGACAGTATCATCTGAGGAAAGACCGGTTGTCCTGAGGCTGCCAATGGGTGGGGTGAGGTAGCTCAGCAGAAGTTCCATCTCCCATGGGGGAATCAGAGCATTTGTACTTATCCATTTAGAAACATAAGGTGCTCTAGGGAACCTTTCTTAGTCCAGAAACCTGGGCCATGGCCAACCAGAGGGGCTGTGGGCTCTTCTGACCAGATGTGGAGCTAGGGGGTCTTGGCTGCTGGTGAATGACCACCCTCTTACAGGAGCCCCTGGGCCTGATCTGCCCTGACCTTCCTCAGGCACCTACAGGTGGTTCTTCCACAGATCTGTAGACTCACGCCATCCTGCCTCTGCCGGGTTCTCAGCACTCCATAGAGTTGATGCTGGTTACCTGGGCTTGAAGGAGGGTTGCTGCCACCTGCCGGCCACTTGCCATCAGAGTAGTGATATGCTTTTACCTGACTTCGTGTTGGCAGGAAAGGGAGAGGAAGAAAGTACAGGGAGGGGGAAACATGAAGAGAGGGGACAGGAGAGGGAAGGGAGGGGAGAGAAGGAGGCAGGGAGGGGAGGAGATGAGGAGAAGTGGGAGGGGAGAAAGTGGAGGAGAGGGGCCCAGGAGGGGAGCCAAAGCCATTGGCCAAAGGAGTCAGATAGATTAATCAGTTCATCACAATTCAACAAGAGAATGAAAATACATTTTAAAATGCAAGTATCAAAATGGGTGGGCATATCCATCACCTCAAACATTTTTCTTTGGATTGGACACATTACAATTCTTCTCTTCTAGCCATTTGGAAATATACAATAAGTTATTGTTGACTATAATTTCCTTTCTGTACTGTCAAACACTGGAACTTTGTCCTTCTATCTAACTGTATTTTTGTACCCGTTAATCAATTTTTCTCCATCCCCTCCTCCTCCCTCTCCCTCCCCAGCCTTTGCCAACCCCACTCCACTCTCTGTATTCCTGTGATCCACTTTTATAGCTCCCACTTATGTGTGAGAACACATAATATTTGTCTTTCTGTGCCTGGCTTATTTCACTTAATATAAATAATTGCCTTCAGCTCCATCTATGTTGCTATAAATGCCAGTATTTTATTCTTTTTATGGCTGAATAATATTCCGTTGTATATGCATACTACATCTTCTTTATCCATTCATCCATTGACGGACACATCGATTGATTCCATGTCTCAGCTTTTGTGAATAGTACTGTAATAAACATGGGAGTGAAATATCTCAGTAGACTGGTTTCTTTTTCTTTCTTTCTTTTTTTTTTTTTGTGGTTTTTGGCTGGGGCTGGGTTTTGAACCCACCACCTCCAGCATATGGGGCTGGTGCCCTACTCTTTGAGCCACAGGCGCCACCCCTGGTTTCTTTTTTGTGAGGATATATACCCAACAGTAGGATTGTTAGATCATATGGTAGTTCTAAATTTAGTTTTTTGAGGTACTTCCACACTGTTTTCCATAATAGCTGTGCTACTATACATTTCTACCAGCAATATTTGAATGTTCCCACATCCTCACTAGCACCTGCTATTTTTTCTTTTTGATAATACCTATCCTAACTGGAGTAAGAAGATGTCTATCTCATTGTGATTGGGGTTTTGATTTGCATTTCCCTGGTGACCAGTAATGTTTAGCAGTTTTTTCATATACCTATTGGCCATTTGTATGTCTTTTGTTGAGATAGGACTATTCAGGTCTTTTGCCCACTTTTTATTCAAATTATTTGGTTTTTTTGCTATGGAGTTGTTGGAGTCCCTTATGTATTTTGGTTATTAATACTTTCTCATATGAATAGTTTACAAATATTTTCTCTCATTCTGTAGGTTGTCTTTTTTATTGACTGTTTCCTTTGGTGTGCAAAAGACTTTTCACTTGATGTCTATTTTTGCTTTTGTTGCTTGTGCTTTTGAGGTCTTACCCAAAAAATTCTTTTCCAAAACCAATGTCCTATAGCATTTCTCCAATGTTTTATTTTAGAAGTTTCAGAGTTTCCGGTCTTACATTGAATCTTTAATCCATTTTTAGTTGATTTTTGTATATACTTAAAGAGAACTACTATCATTCTTCTGCATATGGATATTTAATTTCCCCAGCACCATTCATTTGAAAGATTGTTCTTTATCCAGTGTATGTCCTTGGCACTTTCATAAATGAGTTGGAACCAAGTGTGGTGGCTCATGCCTGTAATTCTAGTACTTTAGGAGGCTAGAATGGAAAAATTGCTTGAGGCCAGGAGTTGGAGACAAAGAGTGAGACCTATCTCTACATAAAATTAGAAAGTTAGCCAGGCATGGTAGTGCGTGCCTGTAGTCCCAGCTGCTTTGGAGGCTGAGGCAAGATAACTGTTTGAGCTCAAGAGTTCAGGACCAGCCTGAATAAGAGTGGGACTCTGTCTCTATAAAAATAAAAAAATTATCTGGGCATGACAGCATGCACTTGTAGCCCTAGGTACTCAGGACACTAAGGAAGGAGTTTCACTGGAACCCAGGAGTTTGAGGTTGCAGTGAGCCATGGTGGTGCTACTGCATTCAAGCCCAAGCAGCAGAGCAAGACCCTGTCTAAAAAAACAAAAAACAACAACAACAAAAGAAAACAGGAGGCAGAGCAAGATGACAGACCAGAAAGATTATTCAACTGAGCTCTCCTAGAACAACTGGGAAAAAAGAGAGAATCCAGCCATACCTGGCTCAGGAACTTTACCCAAAGTCATAGCTCAGGGAGCACAGCAAGGAGGTGGTGAGCTGGATACAGTATATGATCTGGAGAAGTGGAAATCTGGTGAATTAGGCAAGGGATTGTGACTCACTGGGATTGGCTGGCCCCCCACAGAGGTCCAGGATGGGAGGAAGCCTTTCGGGAGTGTTCCAGTTGTTGAGAGAAAGCTGCACATTGAGTGGAAAGTTTGGAAGAGTGGGCTGACTTGAACAGTATACAGCAACCAGATTTGAATACCTGTTGGAGAGGATTTGCCATAGGTTTGGTGGCTGGGAAGGCAGCCATACTGAGAAGGTCTTGACATCAAGAGGGCTGACATTGTAGGAAGGTTGTGAGAAGGTCTTAGCAGGGGCCTAAAGCACGGTTATCTTAATTCCACCTGCTGGGATCAGAACTCCACTGTTGGGACAGGCTGAGGGACCCCCACACCCCAAATGAACTAGAGTTAGGGGCACTGTGAGAATCCCTGAAGGATCCTTGTGAGCTTTAAGAACCCAACCCAGCAGGTTCTAAATGCGGAGGAAACAATCAGGCAATCACCGAAGAGAACGAAGTTAGGAATAAGGACCATAGGCCAGCTGTGTATTTCCATCTCCTAAAAAACCACAGCAGCACCTGGTGTTCTGGTGATATATTGCAACATATGGTCATCAAGAGCAAGGACTTTTTTTTTTTTTTTTTTTTTTTTTTTGCCACAAGGAAGTTTAGCTTTCCTTAGGCTGAGGCCATTTCAAGACCTAAGATCTGAGACAAGGTAATTTGAAGCAAAGGAAGTGGTGACAAGGAAAAAGGAGAACAAGAAGAAAGAAGAGGAAGCAACAGAAAAATGAGGGCAACATGAAAAGCCAAAACAGAGCAACTCTCCCAAGGTACCATGAAGTAGCTACTGCAGAAGACTCCACCTATAAAGAATTAATGGATTTGAAAGAAAGGGAATTAAAAATATGGAAGATAATGACAATGAAAGGAATGGACCAGAAAATGGAAAGACAGAACCAAAAGTTGGGTGAGAGATATGTAGCATACACAAAGGATATGGTGGCACTTAAGGAAATGAAGGAGACAAGCAGGGAATGTAAAGATGCAGGAGAAAGTATCAGAAGTAGGTTAGACCATGGAGAAGAAAGAACCTCAGAGCTGGAGGAAAATGTTTTTGAGTTAACCTAGGTAGTTAAAGAGGCAGAAAAGAAGAGAGAGAAAGCAGAACAGGTGCTTAGAGAACTATGAGACTCCATGAAGCATTCAAACATACAAATAGAGATTCCTGAAGAGAAAGAATATTGTCCCAAAGGAATGGAAGCCCTACTAGATGGCCATAAGTGAAAACTTCCAAGTTTTACTAAAGACCCCAACACCCTCCTTTCAGATGGATATAGAACCCCAGGTCATCTCAACTCAAACAGAGCCTCTCCAATACACATTGTAAAGAATCTTTTCAAAGTCAAGATGAAAGAAAAACTTCTGCAAGCAGATAGGAGTAAGCACTAACTGACCTACAGAGGCAGAACCATTAGGATGACAGCAGACTTTTCAATTGAAGCTTTCCAAGCCAGAAGAGAATTGTCATCCACCTTCAACGTTCTTAAACAAAATGATTTTCAGCCCTGAATGCTGTATCCTGCTAAACTAAGCTTTGAAATTGTCAAGAGAAATAAAATATTTTGCAATATACAAACACTGAGGAAATCCACCACAACACCACCAGCTCTACAGGAAATACTTAGACCTATTCTCAACACTGGCCATCACAATGGACCACCAGCAAAGTACACACCCAGAAGCTAAAGGTCAAAAGTTAGCTTCCACAATGGTGCAAAGGATAAAACTACACAGTGGACTTTCACAAAATAATATGAATAGAACTCCACTACACTTATCAATTCTCTCAATAAATGTCAATGGATTGAATTTACCACTGAAGAGACACAGGCTGGCTGATTGGATGAAAAGGCACAAGCCATCCATATGCTGTCTCCAGGAGACACACCTAGCCTTGAAGGACAAATCAAGCCTTGAGATTAAGGGATGGAAAACAGTATTTAAGCAAATGGAAATCAGAAGAAAGGAGGGGTTGCGATCTTATTTTCAGATACAAGCAGATTTAAAGCAACTAAAGTTAAGAAACACAAAGATGGACATTTTATGCTGGTCAAAGGAACAGTACAAGAAGACATTTCAATTTTAAATATTTGTGCCCCCAAATTAAATGTTATCAGATTTATGAAATAGACTTTGTTTTTTTTAATTTTCTTTATACATATACATGTGTTTATTTGGTTTCCACTTTTGCCTTCACAAAATTAAAAAGGCTTAAAATTTAAGAACAAGAACTGTGTAAGATAAGGACTAGAAATAAAAACCTCATAAAGAACAAACAAAAATAAATACATTCAAAAAAGAAATCAGATGATTGCTGCAGTGAAATATTGAGCAACAATAATAATAATAATGCAAAAAAAGTAACATTCACATTGTCAGATAGAAGTATGTCTATTGGCTCGGCGCCTGTGGCTCAAGTGGCT
>NW_003852541.1:2306529-2314279 GCF_000181295.1 Otolemur garnettii | reverse complement strand
TGAGGCTCTGTTTCAAAAAAAAAAAAAAAAGTATGTCTATCATAAAATGCTTTGACTCTGAGGTTCAGTATGAAGTCATCAGTTGACTTCTTTTTTTTTCCTTCCAAAGGCTCAAAAAATAGACAACTAATATTTATAAATAAAAATTAAAAGATAATTTCAAAAAACAGATCATGCCAAAT
Organism: Otolemur garnettii; assembly: GCF_000181295.1. Lineage (NCBI taxonomy): Eukaryota > Metazoa > Chordata > Mammalia > Primates > Galagidae > Otolemur > Otolemur garnettii. The sequence goes on along the minus strand of NW_003852541.1, from coordinate 2,314,097 downwards.
CTTATAGACAATAGAAAAAGAAGAAAACGTCAAAATCATTCTACTTCATCTGGATATACCTCATATTTAAATTGGAATAAATATATTATTATAAAGGGAAATTACAAACATATTTCACATAAATGAGGATGCAATATCCTAAACAACATATTAACAAATTGAATTAAAAATTATTGTTCAAATAAGGTACTGTGGTCAAACTTAAATCCAATTTATATGAGAATTAGTCACTATTTTCTTTTTTTCTTTCCATCACTCCCCCCTCCTTCTCTCTCTGTCTTCTCTCCCCTTCCCCCACCCCCACCATGTCATTAATTGTCATTAATTGTCCTCATATCAAAGTTCAATACATAGGATTCATGCTTCTCCATTCCTGTGATGCTTCACTAAAAATAATGTGTCCCACTTCCATCCAGGTTAATACAAATGCTGCAAAATCTCCATTTGGTTAATGGCTGAATAGTATTCCATGGTATACATATACCACAGCTTGCCAATCCATTCCTGGGCGGAGGTGCATTTAGGCTGTTTCCACATTTTAGCAATTATAAATTAAGCTGTTTATCACAGCTCAAATGGAAGAACATACCATGCTCATGGCTGGGAAGAATCAACATTGTTCAAATGTCTATACTTCCCAGAGCAATCTACCAAGTCAATGTCAGACACCAATACAAGTGTCTTTATAATAAAAGGTTTTTGTGTTTGTTTGTTTGTTTTTTCTCTTCTGGGTAGATGCCCAGTAATGAGATTGCAGGATCAAATGGGAGGTCTAGCTTGAGTTCTTTGAGGTTTCTCCATACTTCCTTCCAAAAATGTTGTATTATTTTGCAGTCCCACCAGCAGTACAAAAGTGTTCCTTTCTCTCCACATCTATGCCAGCATCTACAGTTTTGAGCTTTTGTGATGTGGGCCATTCTTGCTGGAGTTAGATGGTATCTCAGGGTGGTTTTAATTTGCATTTCTCTAATAATTAGGGATGATGAGCATTTTTTCATATGTTTGCTAGCCATTCATCTGTCTTCTTTAGAGAAGGTTCTGTTCATCTCTCTTCCCCATTGATGTATGGGATTGTTGAGTTTTTTCATGTGTATTAATTTAAGTTCTCTATAGATCTATAGATCATAGTTATTAAGCTTTTGTCTGATTTAAAATATGCAAATATCCTTTCCCATTAGGTAGGTTGTCTATTTGCTTTGGTTGTTGTCTCCTTAGCTGTACAGAAGCTTTTCAGTTTAATTAAATCCCATTTGTTTTTTTTATTGTTGTTGTTTTTGCAATTGCCTTAGCAGTCTTCTTCATGAAGTCTTTCCCCAGGCTGATATCTTCCAGTGTTTTTCCTATGCTTTCTTTGAGGATTTTTATCATTTCATGCCTTAAATTAAGTCCTTTATCTATCTTGAATCAATTTTGTGAGTGGAGAAAGGTGTGGGTCCAGTTTCAGTCTTTTACATGTGGATATCCAGTTCTCCCAGCACCATTTATTGAATAGGGTATCTTTCCCCCAATCCAATGTATATTCTTGTTTGGTTTATCAAAGATTAGGTGGTTGTAAGTTGTTGGTTTCATTTCCTGATTTTCTATTCAATTCCAAATGTCTATGTCTCTATTTTTGTGCCAGTACTATGCTGTCTTGACCACTATGGTCTTGTAATACAGCCTAAAATCTGGTATGCTGATGCCCCCAGCTTTGTTTTTATTACTAAGAACGACCTTAGCTATACAGGTTTTTTTCTGGTTCCATACAAAATGCAGAATCATTTTTTCCAAGTCTTAAAAATAGGATATTGGTATTTTGATAGGGATGGCATTGAATCAGTAGATTGCTCTGAGAAGTATAGACATTTTAACAATGTTGATTCTTCCCAGCCATGAGCATGGTTATGTTCTTCCATTTGTTAAAGTCCTCTGTTATTTTCTTTCTTAGGGTTTCATAATTTTCTTTACAGAGGTCCTTCGCCTCTTTTGTTAGGTATATTTCTAGATATTTCCTTTTCTTTGGGGCTATGGTGAAGGGAATTGTGCCCCTAATTAACCTCTCATCTTGGCTGTTGTTGGCATATACAAAGGCAACTGACTTGTGGACATTGATTTTATATCCTGAGACATGACTGTATTTTTGATGACTTCCAAGAGTCTTGTGGTTGGGTCTTTGGGGTTCTCTAAGTATAAAATCATATCATCAGCATAGAGGGAGAGCTGGACCTCCTCTGCTCCCATTTGGATGCCCTTTATTTTCTTGTCTTGCCTAATTGCATTGGCTAGAACTTGCAGTACTATGTTGAATAGTAATGGCGACAGAGGACAACCTTGTCTGGTTCCAGTTCTAAGTGGAAAAGCTTTCAGTTAAACTCCATTCAGTAACATATTAGCTGTGGGTTTGTCATAGGTAGCTTTAATCAGTTTAAGAAATGTGCCACCTATGCCTAATCTCATCAGTATTCTAATTAGAAAAGGATGCTGGATTTTATCAAATGCTTTTTCTGCATCTATTGAGAGCTATATGGGCTTTGTTTTTGCTTCTGTTGATATGGTGAATAACGTTTATGGATTTACATATATTAAACCAGCCTTACATCCCTGGGATGAAACCTACTTGATTATGATGTATGACGTTTTTGATGATAAGTTGGAATCTATTGGCTAAGATTTTGTAGAGAATTTTTGCATCTATATTCATTAGTGAAATTGGTCTAAAGTTCTCCTTTTTAGTTGGGTCTTTTCCTGGTTTTGGTATCAGGGTGATGTTCGCTTCATAGAACATGTTGAAGAGGATTCCTTCCCTCTCAATTCTTTGGAATAATTTCTGCAATATAGGAATAAGCTCTTCTTTGAAGGTTTGATAAAATTCTAGTGTGAAGCCATCAGGACCAGGGCATTTTTTTGTTGGGAGATTTTTTATTGTTTCTTTGATCTCAGTGCTTTAAATTGCTCTGATCAGGAGATCTATTTCATCTGGGCTAAGTCTAGGGAAAGGGTGTGATTCCAAATATTGATCCATTTCCTTCACTGTCAAATTTCTGGGCATAGAGTTTCTGGAAGTATTCAGAGATAATCTCTTGCATCTCTGTGGCATCAGTTGTTATTTCTTCTTTATCATTTCTGATTGAGGTTATTAGAGATTTTACTTTTTCATTTCTAGTTAGTCTGGCCAAAGATTTATCTATTTTTATATATATATATATAATTTATATATTCCATAAGATGGCTTGTGAGTTTGTTGATGCACTCTCTTTCTGTTTTTTGAATGTAGGCTTCTAAAGTGATAAATTTTCCTCTCAGGACTGCTTTTGCTATATCCCACAGGTTTTGATAACTTGTATTTTCATTGTTATTATACTCAAGGAAGTTAATGATTTTCTTTTTTTATTTCTTCCTGCACCCAACTATTATTCAGCATAAGGTTGTTTAACTTCCATGCCTTTGTGTGAGGTTGAACATTTTTGTTGGTGTTGAGTTCCATGTTTAGTGCCTTGTGGTCTGAGAAGATGTAAGGTAAAAATGCAATTCTTTTGATTCTGTTGAGGTTTATTTTGTGTCCTAGGATATGATCAATTTTGGAGAATGTTTCATGGGATGATGAGAAGAATGTATATTCTTTATCCTGGGATGGAGTGTTCTATATACGTCTATAAAGCACGGTTGTTCTAGGGTCTCATTTAAATCTTTATATCTTTGTTTAATTTCTGTTTAGAGGATCTGTCTGAGCAATATGATATCCCATAACACCTAACAGTCAGGGACTTTAACACCCCTCTGACAAAAGTGGACAGATCCTCTAAACAGGAACTAGACAAAGACACAAAGGACTTAAATGTGACCCTAGAACAAATGGGATTAATAGACATATACAGAACCATGCCAAAGCTAAAGAATATACATTTTCCTCATCAGCCCATGGTACATACTTCAAAATAGACCACATCCTAGAATACAAATCGAACCTCATCAAAATTAAAAGAATCTATCCAGGTAAATATAAAAGATGTGAAGTCTCCATCTTTTTATAGCTATATAGTATTCCATAGTGTACATATACCACATTCATGGGTCAATGGGCACTTGGGCTGTTTCCATGTCTAGGCGATTATGAATTGGGCTGCAATAAATATTCTTGTGCAAATGTCTTTGTTGTAAAACAATTTTTGATCATCTGGATATATACCTAGTAGAGGAATTGCAGGACTGAATGGTAGGTTTACTTTTAGTTCCTTGAGTGTTCTCCAGACTTCTTTCTAAAAAGGGCTTATTAGCTTGCATTCCCATCAGCCTATATAGAAGTGTTCCCTTCTCTGCATCCACGCAAATATCTGTAGTTTGGGGATTTTGTGATGTGGGCTAATCTTACTGGAGTTAGACAATATCTCAAAGTGGTTCGGATTTGCATTTCTCTGATAATTAAGGATGATGAGCAATTTTTCACGTGTTTGTAGGCCTTGTGCCTGTCTTCATCAGAGAAGTTTCTGTTCAAATCTCTTGCCCACATAAAAATTGGGTTATTTGTTCTTTTCTTATTGGTTAGTTTGAGTTCTCTGTAGATCCTAGTTATCAGATCTTTGTTGGAAGCATAACCTGCAAAACTCTTCTCCCATTCCAAAGGTTGTCTGTTTGCTTTACTTACTGGTCTCTTGGCTGTGCAAAAGCTTTTTAGTTTGATCAGATCTCAGTAATAGATTTTTCATGTTGCTTCAATTGCCTGGGGGGAGGTGATCCTCCTTGTAAAATATTCTCCCAGACAGATTTCTTCACGTGTTTTCTGTGCACTGTCCTCTAGTATTTTTATAGTTTCATGTCTTAAGCATAAATCTTTTATCCAGTGAGAATCAATTTTTGTTAATGGTGAAAAGTGAGGTCCAGTTTCAGTCTTCTACAAGTCACCAGCCAGTTCACCGGCACCATTTGTTAAATAGGGAGTCTTTCCCCCACTGAATATTTTTGATAGGCTTGTTGAAGTGAAATGATGATAAGTATCTGGGTTCATCTCTGGGTCCTCTATTCTGTTCCATACGTCTACCTCTCTGTTTTTGTGCCAGTACCATATGGTTTTGATCACTATAGATTTATAGTATAGTATAGTATAGTATAGTCTGGTAATGTGATACCTCCTGACTTGTTTTTATTTCTGAGTAGTGTATTGGCTATTCAAGGTTTTTTCTGATTCCATATTAAATGAAGCACTATTTTTTCAAGCTCTTTAAAGTATGACAATGGTACTTTAACAGGGATTGCATTAAATCTGTAGATTGCTTTGGGTAGTATGGGCATTTTAACAATGTTGATTCTCCCCAGCCACAAACATGGTATGTTTTTCCATTTGTTACCATCTTCAGCTATTTCTTTTCTCAGAGTTTCATTGTTCTCTTTATAGAGATCTTTCACGTCCTTTGTTAGGTACACTCCCAGCTATTTCATCTTCTTTGGCACTATTGTAAAGGGAATAGAGTCCTTGATTGTTTTTTCACCTTGACTATTGGTATATATAAAGGCTACAGATTTGTGAGTATTGATTTTGTATCCTGACACACTGCTATATTTCTTGATCAATTCTAAGAGGTTTGTAGTTCAGTCCCTGGGGGTTTCCAGATATACAATCATATCATCTGTGAAGAGTGACAGTTTGATCTCCTCTGATCCTATTTGGATACCTTTGATTGCCTTTTCTTCCCTGATTGCAATGGTTAAGACTTCCATTACAATGTTAAAAAGCAGTGGAGACAATGAGAAACCTTGCCTGGTTCCTGATTTGAGTGGAATTTTACTCCACTCAATTTTACTCCATTCAATATGATATTGGCTGTGGGTTTGTTGTAGATGGCCTCTATCAGTTTAAGAAATGTTCCTTCTATACCTATTTTCTTAAGTGTTCTGTTCTTGAAAGGATGCTGGATATTATCAAAAGCTTTTTCTGCATCAATTGAGAGAATCATATGTTCTTTTTTTTTTATTTTGTTTATGCGATGTATTATATTTATAGATTTACATATATTGAACTGTCCTTGGGATCCCGGGATGAAACCCACTTGGTCATGATGTATAATTTGCTTGATGTATTGCTGGATTCTGTTTGCTAGGATCTTAATGAATATTTTTGCATCAATATTCATTAGATATATTAGTCTATATTTTTCTTTTCTTGTTGGGTCTTTTCCTGATTTGGGGATCAGGGTGATATTTGCTTCATAGGATGTGCTGGGAAGTATTTGTTCTTTTTCTGTGTTTTGGAAAAGGTTAAGTAATATAGGTCCTAGTTCCTCTTTAAATGTTTGGTAGAATTCTGATGTGAAGCCACCTGGTCCCAGGCTTTTCTTTGGGGGGAGATTTCTTATAGGTGATGCTATTTCATAACTTGATATAGGTTTGTTCAACATTTCCACTTCCTTATGGTGAAGTCTAGGAAGGTGACATATTTCCAAGTATTGGTCTATTTCCTTCAGATTTTCATAATTCTGAAAATAGAGTTTTTTGTTATATTCATTAAGGATTTTTTTAATTTCTCAGAAGTCTGTTGTTATTTGGCCTTTATCATTTTTGATATATCATTTCTGTTTTCATAATTCTGAAAATAGAGCTTTTTGTTATATTCATTAAGGATTTTTTTTAATTTCTCAGAAGTCTGTTATTATTTGGCCTTTATCATTTTTGATTGATGAAATTAGGGATTTTACTCTTTTATTTCTGGTTAAGTTAGCCAAAGGTTTATCTATTTTATTGACCTTTTCAAAAAACCAACTTTTTGATTGATTGATCTGTTGTATAATTCTTTTGTTTTTAATTTCATTTAATTCTGCTCTAATTATAGTTATTTCTTTCCTTCTGTTGGGCTTGAGGGTAGAATTTTCTTCTGTTTCCAGTTGCTTGAGAGGTCCTATTAAGTTGTTGACTTCCACTCTTTCTGTTCTCTTGAAGAAGGCTTGCAACACTATAAATTTCCCTCTTAGGCCTGCCTTTGCGGTATCCCAGAGGTTCTGGTAATTCATGTCTTCATTATTGTTTTGTTCCAAAAATTTGGTAATTTCCTTCTTAATCTCATCTATGACTCAGCTATCATTCAGCTTAAGGTTATTTAGATTCCATATTTTGGTATGAGTATGCAGATTCCTGTTGTTACTGAGTCCAACTTTTATTCCATGATGGTCCAAGAAAATACAAGGAATAATTTCTATTCTTTTAAATTTGCTGAGGTTAGACTTGTGACCTGAGATGTGATCAACTTTGGAGTATGTTTCATGGGATGATGAGAAGAATGTGTATTCAGTTTTGTTATTATGAAATATTTTGTAGATGTCCATTAAACCCAATTGTTAAATGGTTAATTTTCAGTCTAAAATTGATTTGCTTAGTTTCTTTTTGTAGGATCTATCCAGCACTACTAAAGGGGTGTTAAAATCTCTGACTATTATGGTGCTGGTGGAAATCAAGTTGCTCATGTCTGTTAGAGTCTCTCTTATAAATTGAGATGCATTCTAGTTGGGTGCATAAATGTTAATAATTGAAATCTCATCATGTTGAGTATTGCCCTTAACAAATATGAAGTGACCATCCTTATCTTTCCTTACTTTTGTTGGTTT
>NW_003852541.1:2247231-2306455 GCF_000181295.1 Otolemur garnettii | reverse complement strand
TTATAGATGACCATCCCTTCATCCTGAGTCTATATTTACTTTTTAAGGTAAGATGAGATTCGTGTATGCAGCAGATATCTGGCCTGAGATTTTGTATCCAGTAAGCCAACCTGTGCTTCTTTAGAGGACAATTTAAGCCATTCACATTAATTTATTGATAATCCTGGTAGTATTTTGAGTATCGAGTTTTTAAAAATTCCAGTGGACATTTTTAATCCTTTCGCCACTGTGGAAGTTGGAATTCGTCACAAGTTTCTGAGTGAATTTACTTTGGTGGCAGAGCATTGTGTTTGTCATTGTGGAGAATGGGTCTGAGAATATGCTGGAGAGCTGATTTAGTTATGGCAAATTTCTTCAGCATGTGAATGGCATGAAAATAGTTAATTTCTTCATCATAAATGAAACTCAGTTTAGCTGGATACAGAATCCTGGGTTGAAAGTTATTTTCTTTTAGAAGGTTAAAGGTCAATGACCATCCTCTTCAAGCTTGAAAACCTTCAGGAGAGGGATCTGCAGTCATTCTAATATTCTTCCCCTTGTAGGTTATGGTTTTCTTATGTCTGGCTGCTTGCTGAATTTTCTCCTTCGTATTACCTTTATGAAGTTAATTATAATGTGTCTGGGAGATGTTTTATTTGGATTGAGTCATGCTGAGATTGAAACTGTCTGCTATCTGGATTTCAGAATCTCTTGCCATGTTTGGATCATTCCCCTCGATTATCTCTTGGAGTAGAGCATCTGGGTCTTTCAAAGCAACATCTTCTCCTTCAGGGACTCCTATAAGGTGAATGTTTGCTCTTTTGGAGTGGTCCTACAATTCTCTCAGGGAATAGTCTGTTTTTCCTCTCCACTTCTCTTCTTCTTTGAGCATTTGGGAATGTTCAAAAGCTTTGTCTTCAATGTCAGAGATCCTTTCTTCTGCCTGCTCCATTCTGTTACTGAGGGATTCTATTGTATTCCTCAAATCTTTGATGGCTGCAAGTTCTTGCCTCAATATGTCAAAACCTTTGGTGATTTGGGGGCGGCACCTGTGGCTCAATGGAGTAGGGTGCTGGCCTCATATGCCAGAGGTGGCAGGTTTAAACCCAGCCCCGACCAAAAACTGCAAAAATAATAATAATAATATTAATAATAATAATAATAATAATAAAATAAAGCTTTGGTGATTTTGTCTTTGAATTCATTGAATTCTTGAGACAACTTTTGAATTACTCCTTGAAATTCTAATTCCATGTTTACATCCATCATGTTAATCTTATTTGCCATCCAAATTCTGAACTTGATTTCTGACAACTCAGTCATTTGTGTATGAATGGGATCATCTGGTGTGTCTGTTTTGTCATTCCTTGGGGGAGTTGATCTACTCTGATTATTCATGTTGCCAGAATTTGTCAGCTGATTCCACCCCATGATTATTTTTCACTGTTTGGCTAGATGGGCAGGTCAGGTAAAATTGGATTGGGGGCTCCTGGAGTTTTGGTTAACAAGTGCTTTGCCAAAGATCTGGGACTGGTGACTCTAGCTACAGCTTTGCAACAGACCCATACAGTATTAGAGCCTGAGGCTCTGGGGACCTGCTTGGTGTGCTGGGGTTAGGTGTCTCTGTCTTGTATTCAGTTGGTCTTTGTCCGATACTAATGGAACAGTGACTCTGTGTTGAAGTCTCAGATGTGGAGAAATACAAGCAACTAAGTCACTTCACTTGCCACAGGCAACAACTAGAAGAGGAAAATCAACCCTTCCTGTTACCACACAACCAGGGTGCCATCTGAGAGGGTCCTTGGGTGATTGGTCCAGATCAGGAGTCCCAAACCAATTGACCCAGTCAGTACCAATTCTCAAGTGGAAGAGTTCAAAAGGTCTCCAGCAACTAGATAGCAGAGGTCTACTAGATGCTCAAATGTGGCTTGCTCCAGTGCTCTGTGGAGTCAGAAAGGCCTGCCCAGTAGCACAGTTGGACCAGGGGGCTAGTGTCTCCTTCCCCACTTTTATTTTTTATTTTTTTTTATTTTTTATTTTTTTGCAGTATTTGGCTGGAGCTGTGTTTGAACTTGCCACGTCTGGTATATGGGGTCAGTGCCCTACTCTTTGAGACACAGGCACCATTCTTCCTTCCCCACTTTGAACCTCTTTAATGCCCAGTCACTGGTAACCCCACGGGGCTGTGGTCCTGCTCCCTCCAATAAGCAGATGTGCCAGGGATTTGTGCCTGCCAGAGTCAAAGGAAAGTCAATGCCCCCTAGGCTTGGCCACCACCCTCTGCTACCAGCTGGCTGGGGGAGCTGAGGCCTGCCTGCCTCGGGTACTCAATGGCAACTGGGGAGTGTTCCACCCGAGCTCAGTCTGAACCTGTGGATAACAAGTCATCAAATGATTTTCTCCTTCAGTCACTGTGCCTTTGCCCCAGCCATACTCTGCAGCCCTGTTATGCCTATGGGGTGAGGTTGGGCTTCCTCTGGCAGTCTTCAGAGTTGGGGAGGTATGTCTCCAAGACTAGAACCTGGTGGTATTGCTCCACTGTTGCTGAATCTTCATGGAAGGTGTCCCTGCACAGCTCCTAGGCAGCTCCCATGGCCAGGGAGGCAGCTGTAGCAGCAGCTCTGGGAGCATGGGGTGCACAGCTACAACAGCAGGATGGGGCATCTGGCAGATCCAGCAGGGTGGGGCATGGCCAGTGGCTCTGGCAGGGCAGAGCCAGGGCACACAGCTCTGGCGGGGTGGGCACACAGTGGCTCCAGCAAGGCGGGGCATGAGGCACATTGATCTGGCACGGTAGAGCCCCAGAAACCCTGGCAGGGCAGGGGCATGGCAGGTTGCTCTGGCAGGGTGGGATGGGGTGGGCAGCTCCAGCAGGGCAGAGTGGGGTGTGGGACATGAGGCTCCAGCAGGGTGGGATGCCAGTCATTTAGTTCCAGCAGGCACAGGCCTTCTCCCTCAGTCCACACGTTCACAGAGCCAAGCCCAGCAGCCTCCCCTCACTTTGTCTGCGCTACTGCTGGGCTCACTGTTACAGTGTAGCTCTTCTAGCACAGCCCTTGCAGTGCCCTGACCTAGGGATGAACTGCAGACATTCAGGTCTCTTCAGGGGTTAGGCTTCTGGACCATCTGGGGAAGTGGGAATAGTGGACTGGAAGTTCAAAATGGCAGAGAAAACATTAGTTCAACTTTCATGCCTGGCAAGAGAGTGCTCAGGGTCACAGCAGAGTCCCTCTGGATAAGTTGTCCCCACTTCCTGCAACTCTCTCCCATGGGGTGAGACAAGAGGTCCTCAGTTCACTGCTCACCTATAGAAAACCTACAGTGAGCAAAAAAAACAAAAAACCTAACTGTCTTAGGGGAGGGGATGGACACTTTTCCTTTGGAATGAGTTTTGTACCTGAAATTTTCTTTCTTAGAGTCACAGCTTGCCTCAGCAGTGGAGACATGCAGTTATAACTCTTCTCTCTCAGGTTGGCTCCCAGTCTTCAGCTTTATTGGGTACTTCCTGGTCATTATCCTTCCCTCTGGATGGGAGTTTCTGTCGAAAACTGGCTCCAGTCAGCCATCTTGCTCCTCTACCAGGTTGCTGAATTTTATAGAATGCTTTTTCTGCATCTATTGAGAGGATCATGTGGTCTTTGTTTTTGCTTCTGCTGATAGGGTGAACTACATTTATGAACTTGCATATGTTAAGCCAGTCATGTATTCCTGGGATAAAACCTACTTGATTGTGATGAATGACTTTTTAAATGTATTATAGCTATAATACATTGGCTAGGATTTTACTGAGAATTTTTGCATCTATATTCATTAGTGAAGTTGGTCTGAAGTTCTCCTTTTTATTTGGGTCTTTCCCTCGTTTTGGTATCAGAATGATGTTTGCTTTGTAGAATGTGTTGGGGGGAATTCTGGGAAGATGGCTGATTGGTAGCAATCCTTGGTGGAGACTCCTGACCAGAGGGAGAAAAACTGAATGGAATCAGACTCTATGAAGCCAAAGGTGGGGAGCTGAGTCAAGAAACAACTTAGATAAGCTGTACCTCTGAGCATTCAAGAAAAAAATTTTCAGGTACAAAGCCTATCAAGTAGAGGATGGGAGACCCCTCCCCCAAGCAAGAGGTCTGCCACAAGCTATCTGTGAACAAGCAGGGAACAAAAGACCTCTAATTTTACCTCACTGGAGAGAGCTGCTAAACACCAGGTCTATTTCTCCAGGGAGGTACCACTTATGAACCTAGATACCACCTCACCAGACATAAAATTGAACAGATATTTTCCCCTACAAGTCCAAACTCCCCGTCCACCCTTCCCCCTTGCATGGCAGTCTGAAGTTCTGTCCCCTGCAGACCACAGAGTGTTTCATCTTTTCCTGAGAGATCTGGACATAGTGTGGACCACCAACCATCAGGACAACAGTATGGGGTTTCTAAAGAAGTTAAAAATAGAGCCACCATAGCAATCACCACCCTACAAAACATCTGCACTGCCTTACTTAGTGCAGCATTATTCACAGTGGCCACGATGTGGAAGCAACTTCGATAGACACATGGAGGCATGTATATACAATGAACAATAGTAAAAGGCTTAAAAAGGAGGGATCCTGCCACATGCCACAGCAGAGTTGGGCCTGGAGGACATTGTGTTGAGTGAAATAAATAAGCCAGGCTCAGAAAGACAAATATTGCATGGTCTCACTTATATGTGGAATCAAACAAAAAACAAGCTTCCCCAGCAGGCTTTCCAGAAGGAGCCTGCAGAGGACCCCAAGAGAGGCAGAGCAGATCAACCCCCACCCCCAGGAAATGACAAAGGAGATACAACTGAAGATGCCATGCATAGACAGATGGCAGCAATGTCAGAAATCAAATTCAGAATATGGATTGCAAATAAGATAAATAGAATGGAAGAAAAGATAGGAATTGAATTCCAAAGAGCAGTTCTAAAGTTGTCTCAAGAAATCAATGAATTCAAAGACCAAGTCACCAAAGATACGACCATAACGAGAAAAGAGATAGCAGAGCTCAAGGAAACAAAAAACTTAGTTGAGGAGCTCCAAAATACAGTAGAATCCCTCAGTGATAGAGTTGACCAGGCAGAAGAAAGGATCTCTGAAACTGAAAACAATGCTTTTGAACATTCTCAAACAGTCAAAGAGGCAGACAAATGGGAAGCAAAAACTGATCATTCCCTGAGAGAGTTGAGGGATCACTCCAAAGATTGAACATTCATCTTATAGGAATTCCTGAAAGAGAAGAGTATGGCCTTACAGGTACAGATGCTCTACTCCAAGAGATTTTGGAGGAGACCCAAGCATTGCAAGAGCTTCAGATAGCAGACAGTTTCAGAACCCCAGCAAGACTCGGTCCATGTAAAGCATCTCCTAGACACATTGTGATTAACTTTGCCAAAGTTAAGATGAAGGAACAAATCCTGCAAGCAGCCAGACGTAAGAAAAGCATCACCTACAAAGGGAGAAGTATCAGAATGACTGCAGATCTCTCTGCTGAAATGTTTCAAGCCATAAGAAGATGGTCATTGACCTTCAATCTCAAAACAACTTCCAGCCCAGGATCCTGTATCCAGCTAAACTGAGTGTTATTTGTGATGGAGAAATCAAATATTTTAATGACATACACATGTTGAAGAAATTTGCCATAACTAAACCAGCTCTCCAGGATATTCTCAGACCACCCTCCACAATGACCAGAGCAATGCTCTACCTCCAAAGTAAACTCACCCAGAAATTTTTGAACAAAACCCAACTTCCACAGTGGTAAAAGGATTAAAAATGTCCACTGGACATCCAAAAATCATGATGCCCAAAACACAACCAGGCTTATCAATTCTCTCAATTAATGTGAATGGCTTAAATTGTCCTCTAAAGCGGCACAGGATGGCTGACTGGATACGTAAACTCAGACCAGATATCTGCTGTAAACAAGAATATTACCTTACCTTAAAGGATAAAAATAGACTCAGGGTGAAGGGATGGACTTGTATATTGAAGGCAAATGGAAACCAGAAAAAAGCGGGGGTTGCAATTTTAGTAGCAGATGCAATTGGCTTTAAACCAGCAAACAAAGAAAAAGAAGGTCACTACATATTTGTCAAGGGAAACACCCCAAATGAAGAGATTTCAATAATTAACATTTATTCACCCTACCAGAATGTTCCTCAATTCATAAAGCAGACCCTAATGGATATGTACAACTTGATATCTTCCTGCACTATACTAAGAGAGAGTGTCATAGCCCCTGGTAGAGCGCCATGGCATTACAGCTCACAACAACCTCAAACTCTTGGCCTTAAGCAATTCTCTTGCCTCAGCCTCCCAAGTAGCTGGGATTATAGATGCCTGCCACAATGCCCAGATTTTTTTTTTTAAGAGACAAGGTGTCTCTCTGGCTCAGCCAATCTAGAACTCCTTAGTTCAGGCAATCCACCCACCGTAGCCTCCAAGAGTGCTAGGATTAAAGGTATGAGCCACCTTTCCTGGCCTGGGGAAAGACTTTATGAAGAAGACTTCTGTGGCAATTGCAACAACAAAAATAAATAAATGGGACTTAATTAAACTGAAAATCTTCTGTATAGCTAAGGAAACAACAAACAGAGTAAATAGACAACCTAATGGGAAAAGATATTATGAATTGGACAAGGGCTTGGTAACTAGGATCTACAGAGAACTCAAATGAATTAACAAAAAAAAAGACCCAATAATCCCATCTATCACTGGGCAAGAGACATGAATAGAATCTTCACTAAAAAAGACAGATGAATGGCTAACAAACATATGAAAACATGCTCATCATCCCTAATCATCAGAGAAATGCAAATCAAAATTACCCTGAGATATAACCTAACCCCAATGAGAATGGCCCACATCACAAAGTCTCAAAACTGCAGATGCTGGCCTGGATGTGGAGAGAAAAGAACATTTTTACAGTGAATGATTTTTTAAATCTATTTTTGAATTTCATTGGCTAATATTCTATTAAGGATTTTTGCATCTTTGTTCATCAGGGATATTAGCCTATAGTTTTCATATTTTGTCGGGCCATTATCTGGTTTTGGTATCAGGGTAATGTTGGCCTTGTAGAATGAGTTTGGAATAATTTCCTTCCCTTCCATTTTTTTGAAGGGTTTGGTTATAATTGGTATAGTTCTTTAAAAATTTAGTAGAATTCAGCCGTGTATCCATCAAGTCCATGGTTTTTCTTTGATAGGAGACATTTTATCACTATTTCAATCTTGCTGTTCATTATTGGTCTGTTCAGGTTTTCTGTTTTTTCATAGTTCAAAATGGGCAGGTTGTATGTGCCCATGAATTCATGCATTTCTTCTAAGTCTTCCAATTTGTTGTCATACAGTTATTAACAGTAGTCCCTAATGATCCATTGTGTTTCTGTGGTATCAGTTGTAATGTTTCTTTTTGTCTCTGATTTTGTATATTTAAGTTTTCTATCTTTTTTCATAATCTAGCTAAAGGTTTCACAATTTTGTTTATCTTTTCAAAAAAGGAGATTTTTGTTTTGTTGATCTTTTGTATTTTTTTACTGTCAATTTTATTTCTGCTCTGATCTTTATTATTTTTTTCTTCTATTAATTTTGGCTTTCGTTTGCTTTCATTTTTCTAGTTTCTTGAGGTGCATTGCTAGGTTGTTTATTTTAGTCTTTTCTTTCTTATTTTTTTTTTTTTGGCCAGGGCTGGGTTTGAACCTGCCACCTCCAGCATATGGGGCTGGCACCCTACCCTTTTGAGTCACAGGCACCCATCTTTTCATTTTTTTATGTAGGTGTTTATTGCTATAAACTTCCTCCTCAGTACTGCTTTGTTGTATCTCATAGATTCTGGTACACTGTGTTTCCATTTAATTTGTTTCAAGAAATTTTTTAATTTCCTTTTTAATTTCTTCATTGACCCATTGGTTATTCAGGAGTGTGTTGTTTAATTTTTATGTATTTTGTACTGTTTCCAAACATCTTTTTATCATTAATATCTAGTTTTATTCTGTGATGATCAGAAAGATAAATAGTATTGTTTCAACTTTTTTTGAATTTGTTGAGACTTATTTTGTGGCCTAACATAGTGTCATCCTGGAGAATGTTCCATGTGCTGATGAGAAAAAATGTGTATTCTGCATCCATTGTATAAAATGTTCTTTAAAATGTCCATTAGGTTTTATTTGGACTCTACAGTATAGTTTAATACCAATTTTTCTTTGTTGATTTTCTACCTGGAAGCGTGTCCATTGACAAAAGTGAGTGTTGAAGTCTCCTACTGTGATTGCACTGCAGTCTACTTCTCCCTATGTGTCTATTAATATTTGCTTTATACATTTGGGCTTTCCAATATTGGGTGAATATACATTTACTATTAATATATTCTCTTATTGTACTGACCTCTTTATCATTATATAATAACCTTTTTGCCTCTTTTTATAATTTGAGGCATAAAGTCTATTTTATATGATAGAAGTATAACTAATTATACTCTTTTTTGATTTCCATTTGCATGGAATATCTTTTTCCATCATCCTCACTTTCAGTCTATATACATCGTTATAGGTAAAGTGAGTTTCTTGTAAGGAGTATATAGTTGGGTTTTGTTTTTAATCTATTCAGCTCCTCTTTATCTTCTAATTAGAGAATTTGGTCAATTTACTTTCATTGTTATTACTGATTGATAAAGACGGCTGGCATTTTGTTACATATTTCTAGTTGTTGTGTAATTCCTCTCTTCCTTTCTTTCTTTGTGGTTAAGTGATTTTCCTGTTAGTATTTTCTAATTTGTTGCTTTTTATCTTTAGTGGATCAGTTATAGGTCTTTGCCTTATGGTTATCGAGAGGCTTACCAAAACCATTCTATAGGTATAATAAGTTATTTAAAATTGATACCAATTTAAGCCTTGGTCACAATGAAAGAAACAAACAAAAAGACTGTACACGTTAACTGCCTTCTCCCCTCACCACATTTTGAATTTTGAACATCATGATTGGAATTTTTATACTGCTTATCTCTTAAAAATTTGTGGCAATTATTATTATTAGTAGTTTTGTATTTAGTGAAGATATAAGCAGTTTATTCACTACAATTACAATATTAGTTTTACAATCATATTAGCATCCTTGTCTTTTGGTTTGAAAATTTCCCTTTAGCATTTTTTGTTAGACAGATTTGGTAGTGATAAATTTCCTCAGCTTTTATTTGTCTGGGAAAGTCTTTCTTTCTCATTTATTTTTGAAAGATGGCTTTGCTGGATATAGTTTTCTTGCTTGGAAGATTTTCCCTTCAGCGCTCTTTCTATATTGTCCTACTCTGTCTAGCTTATAAGGTGTCTGCGGAGGAGTCTGCTGCCTGGTGTATTGGTTGTCCCTTGTATGTTATTGGCTTCTTAGTTGCTTTCAGGATCTCTTTGTATCTGACCTTTGAGAATTTGATTATAGTGTGTCTTGTGTATTCTCATTTGGGTCAAAATTAATTGGTGACTTTTGACCTTCCTATACCTGGATATGTATATCTTTTGCCAGATTTTGAAAATTTACGTATTTCTTCAAACAAGTTTTTCACCCCTTTGTCTTTCTTTCTTCCCTCTTTAATTCCAATAACCATAATATTTGCTCTTTTGTTGTCTTCATAAATCCAATAAGCTTTATTTATTCCTTTTCAATTTTCTTTCCTCTTTTTCTCCTCTGATTGTGTACTTTCAGATAGTCTGTCTTGAAGTCCGTTGATTCCGCTTCAGTGAGTTTGATCAGTTCTGTTGTTGATGCTCTCTATTGCATTCACATTTTATTCATTGCATTTTTGGGCTTTGGGATTTCTGTTTGATTTTCCTTAAAATTATTTCAGTCTCTCTGTTAAATTTCTGATAGATTTATTAATTGATTTTCTGTGTTTTCTTGAGGTTCATTTAGTTTTAAAATTGCTTAAAACCTTAAAAACAGCTACTTTGACTTCTTTATCTGAGAATCATACATCTTTATCCCTTTAGGATTGGTCTATGGTATCTAATTTTGTCTGTTTGGTGGGTCACATTTCCCTGAATGTTCTTGATGCTTGTGGACATGAGACAGTGTCTGAACATTAAGGAATTAGGTATTTAGTCTCAGCACCCATAGCTCAGTGGTTAGGGCTCCAGCCACATGCTCCAGGTCTGGTGGGTTCAAACCCAGTCCAGACCTGCTAAACAACAATGACAACAACTACAACAACAACAACAACAAAATAGCCAGGCATTGTGGCAGTCACTTGTAGTCCGAACTTCTTGGGAGTCTGAGGCAAGAGAATCACTTAAGCCCAAGAGTTTCAGGTTGCTGTAAGCTATGATGCCACGGCACTCTACTGAGGGTGACATAGTGAGACTCTGTCTCAAAAAAAAAAAAATGAATTAGGCATTTATTTTTGTCTTTGCACTCTGGCTTTGTTTGTGCCTGTCCTTCAGAGGGCTTCCCAGGGTTTTTAAGTGTACTAACTGTGGAGTTCCTGATCCTGTAACCAGTGCAACTGTCTCAGCACTAGAGGACACTCTAACTCCAGGTTTATTGTAAGTCTTTCAAGAACTCAGGTTGATTCCAATTTCCAGCCCAGATAGAAAACTCAAGGAGTTTATTGGGACTGTGTCGGAATGCTGGCCAGGGTCCTGAGTTCAGAAAGATATCCCAGCAGCCTAGCTGGGTGTTCTTACAGCATGTCTCTGTGTGGGTGGGATGGAGTGGAGACTGGGACTTCTGAGGATCTTCTGTGGCATGGGGGTTGAGGACCTGGCCCATTGGCTCATGGGTGTGCATAACCCAGCAGGTCCCTTCACACACAGGATCATTCCTCAACTATAGCAGGAGAAACTAGAGCTGAGATTGGGCTCCCTTGAAATCCACTGTCAAATGGAGGCTGGCATGCCTGCCATGTTGACACATAGAGTTACATGTCTCCCAGCAGTCCCTGAATAGGTAGGAAAGTTTCCTGACTGCAGCATCAGGGTCTGGAGCTGAGCCTGAGCTCCCCTGGAATTTTCTGTAGGACAGAGGCTAGAGAGCCTGTTCTTGGCTCAGAGGCATACATTACCCAGCAAGTTCCTGTACAGACAGCAGGATTCCCAGCTGCAACAGGAAGGGCCAAAAATGAGACTTGGTTCCCTAGGGATCTGTTATGGGACAGAGGTTGAATGAGTCCTTCTGGGAGGCTCAGACTCCTGGACTATGAGACATGGGGGAATCTCCCTGTGGGTACTTATGTGGGCAGCTCTGAGCTAGGACCTCAGCTGAGAGGGCTGGAGCAGAACCACATGGCAACTTTCATGTCACGGCTGACACCAATGTCAGCAGGCAGATGAGCTTCTCCACCAAGGCACTTGTGTGCATGGTTCCTACTGACCCCCTTGGCAGATAATTTTGTTTGCTGGGTCAAGGCCAAATGAGTTTCACAAATTCCCATCTGCATCCTGTGGCTGCTGCAGAGAGATTTGTCTATGGACTGAGCAGAATCTCTGTTGTCATGGGGGGCATGAACAGGTGACCATCTTGATATTGTCACCTCCAGCATGAAATTGGTTTCTAATTCCAGGCAGTGATCAGTGTGCAGAGGAAATTCAGGCAGAAGAAGACAGGGACTACGTGGCCTAGCCAAAGGCCTTTTAGAGATGATGCTGTGTGAACATGGAGATCTTCCTGGTAAAAAGAAGCCCGGAAAGATCCAGGGAGAGCATCCCAGGCAGAGAGTGCAAGGGCCCAAAGCTGGGCTATGCTTCATGATTGTGGGCAACAAAATGAGGGTCCAAAGAGATGGGGAGTCCTGACCTCAGAACCAGTGGACGTCTTTGGCTACATGGCAGATGGAATTCAGGTTGCTACTCAGCTATCCTTGAAATTGGGAGATTATTCTGCATCAGCAGGTGGCCTGACATCATCACAAGGAGGGAGGCAAAAGTGGAGGCCAGACTGAGGCAGGTTGGGACTGCCGACCTCATGGGTGGAGTGAGGGGCCTCAAATCCAGGAATACAGGTGCCTGTCAAAGCTGGAAAGGCAAAGAACCAGGTTCTCCCTGGAGCCTCTGGAAGGAGCAGGTCCTGCTGACACAGTGACTTCAGTCCAGGGAGACTCTTGTCTTACTATGACTTCCAGAACTGCGAGAACAGATTTGGGTTGTTTTATGACACTAAGTTTGTGGTAATGCATTATAGCAGCCAAGGAAACTGTTACATTTTCTAGAGAACTACAAAGAACACCAGCCCACTTCAGGCAACTCCATTCCCCTCCAGGGCCTCAGTTTCCACTTCTACAGGGAAAGAGGAGAGTACCTGTTTAAAAACTGTTTCCCTTCACTCTCTCTTGGAAGTCACCAGGGAGCATAAGGATGCTGGTGGGGGTGTTGGGCTGGTGGACTCACTTGGCTCAATGGGTCTGCCTTGGTTGCCATGATAATTGTCTCTAGGCCTCATGGGGTGCTGGCATGGGTGGGCTTTTGTGCTAGCATCTGGGGCTGGGGCATCTGCTGTCAACAGGCTCTCCACAGAGGGGTCACCCAGGCCCACCACCACCTGCTGACTCCTGAGGCTTCCAGATCAGACCTCCCTCAAGTCCCACCTCAGTTGTCCAACTGGCCCTTGCCATCTTCACTGAGGTGGCACACTCTACGCCCTCCCCTGCAACACTTTTCCCAAAGGCATCCCATCATCCTTCTTCACTCATGTTCCCTCATACTCTGGGCCAATCCCCAGACAATCTGATGACACAATCTTCACATAAACCCCTTCTCCTCCAGCCCTCCCACTCAGCCTGGCACCATGACTCACACCAGGACTTCCTAAGCCACCTCTTCACACCTGATTCCCGATTCTGCACATAAGTACATGGAGCCATCACACCTGCCTGCCTGGAGATCCTGGTGGCCTCAGTGTAACATCTGCACCCCTCTAACTCATTGCTCCTCTCCCAGCTGCCCCAGCCACCTTGCTGTTCCTCACCTAAGCCAAGCTCACTTCCACTCCAGGGCCTTTGCACTGTGTCCTTTACCTGGGAACCCTTCTTCCAGCCCCTGACAGATTCCCTGGACTCCCTCCTTCAGAGAGAGAGAAACTGAGCTCATACATGAAAGACCCTTAGTCTCCCTTAAGGAAGGCGCTAATCACATTCAAGGGGGCTCCACTTTTACGACAAACTCACCTTCCAAAAAGGCTCCACTTCCTAACACTGGGGATTAAGAGTTCAACAAATGAATGGGGGAGCCCATACTTCCACTCCATAGCAGATCACTTTTTAGTGAAGAGCAAGCCACTTTGCCTCTCTGACCTCAGTTTCCCTCACCCACAAGATGAAGACAGCAGTGGTCCTTACCCACATGGATTGCACGTGGGTAAAATAAAATAATACCCAAGTGCTGGGCAGGGTGCTTTCCCAGAGGGGAGCTGTCAGTGGTGGACAATGCCAGTAATTTTTACTGTTTTAGCTTGTTCTGAATGTCAATAAATAAGCGAGAAGCAGCAGGATTACCCTTCTCATCCCCAAATTCCAATTACAAATACCTCAAATAGGAATTTTTTGTTGTCCTAAGAATCACTTGGGCTTGGGTAAATAAATAGATAAAGTCTAGGAAGCTCAATTAAGGATGATTTCAGATAAAAAAAAAATAAATGGTCTTGTGCAATACTTAGGACATAATTATACTAAACAAATTATTCACTGTTCATCTGAAATTGTCATTTATCTGGGTATCCTGTGCTTTTATTTGCTAAATCCACAGACTCCCTGCTAGCTCAGAACCCCTAATTGGGAGGTGGTGGTAACAGGGATTTCTGTGGGTTTCTGGTGGCCACAGAGTGCCCCATATTTGCTCCTGGCTCTGGTCCCAGGCAAAGATGTGATTTGGGTGGTGGCCACTGGGTGGCACCATTGTGCTGTAGATGGACCT
Organism: Otolemur garnettii; assembly: GCF_000181295.1. Taxonomy (NCBI): domain Eukaryota; kingdom Metazoa; phylum Chordata; class Mammalia; order Primates; family Galagidae; genus Otolemur; species Otolemur garnettii. The sequence goes on along the minus strand of NW_003852541.1, from coordinate 2,292,572 downwards.
GCCCTGCGGCTTCTGCTCCTTGGTTCCGTGGCCCAGGGCAAGGCACCTTCTCTGGGCACTGCAGAGCCAGGTAGTGGGGGCACAACTACCTGGCTTTCCTGCTGCAGCACACCTCACCTTCGTGGGGGCACTGTGGAGGGCACAGTCTTGTGGCTCTTCCTCTGTCCCTGCCTTCTGTTCCCTTGCCAATGTGTCCCAAAGCTATCTGCCCAGGGGTCTGTCTCCACCCAGCCACTATGTACCTCACCCCTGCCAGATGGCTCCCCTGCCTGTACCCTGGGCAGTTCCCACCCATCCTCATTCAAAAGAACCCAGGAGGGCATCCCTCAGGCCACTGATGGTTCTCATGACGTGACCAACCCTGGCCCAGAGCCTGAAAAATGTTCCCTAATGGGACTGGGCAAGGGCTGGTGATCACGAGGGCACAGAGGGCCTGGAGTGCAGGGTCTACTTGAAGACCTTCACTCCACCCAAGTCCCCTGCTGATAGAGCTGAAGTACAGACTGTGTCCTGGGGACACCGAGAGGCCTTCACATGAGTGATTCATTTGGCTCTTAGAGCAAATGTGAGGCCAGTACTGTGGTCTCCATTTCACACCTGAGAAATCAAGGCTGCAAAAGCTCAGTTGCTTCCCAGGCCTCCCATTTATAGGTGGCTGAGCTGAGGACAGAGGAATGAATGGATGAATGGCATTGTCTGCCTTCTCCGCCTGGGCAGAGAGATACCCAAGTATGGATGTGATCCCTGCCTGCCTTGACCCTGGAGGTCAAGAGTAAAGGACAGCTTGACTGAGACCTGGCAAATGACCCCAGGACTTAGTTTTCCCTTCTGCCCAGCTGCAAGGAAATGAGCTGTGCCCCGGCCTCAGGGCACTGTGAAATGCTGGGATGGGAGTTGCCCAGTGGCATTTTCCAGCAGGCCTCCAGAGTATGTCCCTCCTAGGCCAGGTGCCAGGGGTAGGTCTCCATGTGTACCCCACATCTTAGGGGCCCTCATGGCATCCCCCAGAGGCCATTTCCCCTCCCCACACCTCACAGAAGGGTCCCACCCCTCCAGGAGATCGAGGAGGCCTGAGAGTAGAGCCTGACACCCTCCAGCCAGCCCTCATAGCACCTGCATGCTACCCCACTAACCACCATTCCTTAATGGAATGTCAAAGCAGAGACCTCAAGAGCCTGCATGTATAAAGTGGGGCTGGGCTGTCCATCCCCAAACCAGAGGAAAAGCTGCTGTGAGGAATTCACCCTCCCCTGGAAGCTGAACAGCTCCCAGGAAGGGGGCGGTGGTTGGCACACTGGTGGGGGCCGTTGGCTGGAGATGGCCAAGGAGGGCTGAGCACTGTCCTTGCACCTTGGAAGCCCAAGTTGCTCTTTACTCCCCAAGGGGCATGCTTGGCTGGTAGATAGTAACAAGGGTCAGAGGGGCTCCTGACCCTAAAAGGACACCTGCTCCCTTCCCCTTCCCACTCTGGCCACAGCTGTCCAGGTCCCAGGGTATCTGAACCCGGCAGAAACCCCTTGGAGGTAGCTGTCCCCATGCTGACAGCCAGGGGCCTGCACAAGCTGCACCGCCACAGGTCATCAAGGGGCTGGGATGGACAAGGTGAACTCAGTAGGCATCTGGGCAGAAGCAAGGGAGATGCTAATCCCTGTGCAGCTCCAAGGCACTGCGGTACCTCAACTATAGGCTGAGGGCCTTGGGTGTGCAGCTGTGTAGATATGAGCAGCTGTGGTCAGCTGCCAGGCATGTGTCCACGTACCCAAGTGTGCACCAAACTGGAGCCCCCAGTGTGCTCCACAGCTCTGCTCCCTAACTCCCTGGCCCCCTCTTCCACTCTCATCTCTCAGTGCTCTTCCCATCTTACACATCCAAACCCTGATCGTCAGCACCAGACAAGGTCATTAAGCCCTCCCGGCCCCACATTCCTTCCCTGAGGAATCCTGGCTGCCCCATCTCCCTCTCTGCCCAGGTCTATGTCCCCACCACTCTTGGGGCCCCTGCTGCAGGGTCACTGGTGCCCCCACAGCCCCAGCACTCAGCAGGGTCCCCACCCACATTCACCCAATGGATGGAAGAGGCAACCATGGGTGTCATTGATCTCTCAGGTCAGTCTCTTACTCTCAGGTCAGTCAGATCTCTCAGCAGTGGCCCTGAGTAGACATCGAGGAACACTCTATATAGCAGGACATGGCTCCATCAGCCCCTGCCTGTCTGACCCCTGATGTCCCAACAATGAGGCAAGCAGGGTGCCAAAGTTCCACCTCAGGTGTTGGCTGTGCCGGATGTCTCTCTAAACCTGCCCTGTATCATTTCACCAGACCCTATGCCCAAGGGAGCCTGGTGCATTATCCTTGTCTCAGCTGAGGCCCAGTGTGCCAAGGCAGCAGCTGGCCCAAGTCACAGGATTTTACCTGGCCTGGTCTGGGAGCTGGCCGTGGGGAGTCCAGGACCCAAATCCTGCTCCTTTCCCGGAAAGCCCTCCAGTGAGGTGGCAAATGAGGTGCAGCCTGGCTGCCATTATATGCCAAGTGAAAACCATTAGTCCTTCCAAAACATGAACACAGAGGCTGTTTGGTCACCAACAGGCTGCTTTGGGGGAGGTGCATATAAGGTGTTGAGCCCCCAGGATAGAGCCCAGCTCCACCTGAGAAAATGGGAGCTTCATATATGTGAAAAGAGGTTAGGGTGAAGAAGGGGCAGAGACAGCCTGAAAGCCACCAGGAGTTGGGGGGGGGGGGGACACGGTCACAGACACACACAGGGTGAAGCTGGGGGGGAGGGGAGCAGGGCAGCAGAGGGGTGCAGAGACCCTGCACTTGGGAAGCCGAGAAGCAAATGGACTCTCAGGGGTCAGGGGAGGTCAGAAGCTGTTCTGAGGGTTCATAGTCATCCCGATGGCAACATCCACGTTGGGCTGGAGACTGGGAGGCTGCTCTGTCCCACCCCGTCCCACTCATGGGGACAAGTGGGAGTCAAACTTTCTAGAACAGCATCTGAAACAGCTCTCCTCACTATTGGTAAAGCGCAACATCTGGTGTTGCCTTGTGAAACAGTCTTTCTGGGCTCGGTGCCTGTGCTCAGTGGTTAGGGAGCTGGCCACATTACACTGAGGTTGGCGGGTTCAAACTCGGCCTGGGCCTGCTAAGCAATGACAACTAAAAATAATAATAATAATAATCGGGCATTATGGTGGGTGCCTGTAATCCCAGCTACTTGGGAGGCTGAGGCAAGAGAATCACTTAAGTCCAAGAATTTGAAGTTGCTGTGAGCTGTCACACCACAGCCCTCTACTGAGGGTGACATAGTGAAACTCTGTCTCAAAAAAAAAAAAGAGTCTTTCTGGGTGACTAACAAGGCTCTTTGTCAGGGTAGGACCTTGTGTTCACCGGGCACATACTAACCTGTGAGCCTGTGAACCCAGCGTGACAGCACAAGTTCCTACATGTTCTGAGGTTGCACTTGAAGCTCCGTGTATTCCACTGAATGGGAATTCCATTGTATGGTCAATGGTCCCCTTTCTCAGACACTCAAGCAGTTTCCAGTTTCTTGCTGAATAAGTGACAAGGCTGTGGGGATCTCTGGCAGAGCCTGGCCTGTCCCTCAGGGATTGCCACCAGTTGAGTCTATGACATTTTTGAGGGACTGATTCTTTGTGACAAGGTGCTTCTCAAAGAGGGAGCAGGTGATATACCCACAGATGGGCTATGAAGGTGACCCCCAGTGCCATCAGCATCATGTGTGGCTGTATTGTAAGTAATGGGTGGAAAGTGGCTCAGTTTTGTGTCTCTGTGCCTGACTTGACCATTTACAGACATTTGTTAAACAGCATTTTGGTCCTGGGAGACAGGGTATCAGCTTCCTAGGGCCAGCATCCCTGCAGTCTCCAGATAGAGTCTGTCCCAGGTTTCTCCCAGGTGGCTCCCTGGCTTGTGGCAACATCAGTTCAACCTTCCCACAGGCTTCTTCCATATGTCTTCCTAGGTCTTAATCTGCTCCTTTTATGGAGACACCACTCTTGTTGGAATAGGGAACACGTGGCTAAGGTGACCCTGTTTCCAAGTAAGGTTACATTCTGAGGCACTGGAGATTAGGACTTTAACATACAAATTTGGGGGGCATAATTCAGACCATAGCAGACATTCCACTCCTGACCTATTAGAAGACACCCTTTTACTTGGAGATGTGCCAGCGGGGTGCATAGATTTTCTCTGGCAACCAGTGTCAGTGGCAGAGAGAGAGGTCACCAGAGATGCACCAATGTGTGTTAGAAGGAAAGGCCTTGGCGGGAAAGGTTGGTAAGTTCTGTACAGTGGGGGATGGATTTCTTTTTGGGGGGAAACAAGAGAGAGAGAATCGATGCAGAGTGAGTGTGTGGCTTTTTAAGGTCTGTTCTCCTTGGCACAGTGCAAGTTCAGCAAACCACTTAAAATCCCCATTAAGCTGACAAGTGTGCTCAGAAATAGAAAAATGATTTTTTTATGGCATTTACTGGTCAGACATGCCCACTCAGCTGAGAAAGCAAGACCTCACTAGGAATGCAATCTGACTTGGGTCTCCCCGTAGTGTTTGCCATGTCAAGAATCACACCCACTTCAGGCCATTAGCAAGAGTGGGACTCAAAAAACCTTTGTTGTATGAACGAACGAATGAATGAAGGTGTGTGGTCCAAACAGGCTTAGACCCTGTGGCGACATGATCAGGCCCTACATCATTCGTTCCTGGGAGCACTGGACAACTGCATCAGGAAGGATAAGCAGCCAGTGAGGGGCATCTCTGCATGGTGACACCGGGGGGAGTAGTGGGTCCTTTGTTCTGCTTTTCCAGCAACATCCTCTGTAGAACCAGGGCACAGCCAGAGGAAAGGACTAGAGAAGAGGCCAAAATGTCCCATCACTGGAGGGATCAAAGAAAAAAGGTCCAGGGAGTAGGGTGGCGGCTTGTGCACATCCGAAGGGCAGAGGTATGGGGGCGGAGCCCAGCCATGGCTCTATCTCAGGATATAGCTAGAACTAGCATGTGGATGCCCTAGCCAGGTAGATAACAGTCAGTTGTCCAGGCGTGGGAGAGGAATTTAGTGAACTCACTGTCCCCAGAGACATGCACGCTGAGTCTGTGTCTGCACCAGCAGATACAAGGCTGAACTTGGGCCATGTAAAACTAGAGGCAGAAGGAATGAGGCTGAGGAAAGGTGGCTGGGAGGCTGGTGCTCTCAGCCCCAGCAGGGAAGCTCGGCCCTGCTGACCACGTGGCTACTTTCACTTTCCCTCTGGATACTCACAGCCACCCGCTGAGCCTGGCCGGTGTCCTGTTTCCTATTTTATAGAAAAGAAAGCTGGATTCCCAAACAGGGGGTGAAGGTCCCATTGGGGAGCCCAGCACCCCACCCACTTGGGCCTCCTGTCCTCCCGGTCAGAGAGCCTGGGTGGAGGTGCAACAGGAGCTCAGCGAGGAGACAGACCAGCCTCCATGTGCTTGAAGCAAGGTGCAGACATCCCAGGAATGATGATTGCTTCAGCCTGCCTGGTGTAACAGCAGCCCAGCTATGCCCCTGCCAGCATCCCTGCCAGCACATTTTTCCCACTGCCCCTCTCAGTGTGCAGTGGAAGGGTCTGGGCTTTTGATTAGCTGCTGGCCTCCACCCTCCTGGGGTGGTGAGGTCATGGGGCTGCATCTATCCTCCCTGTCAGCTCCCCCAAATATAATGGGGAACAGATGATCCCCAAGGGGCCCAAATGGGGGAGCAAATAACTCTAGCTGCCCACTCCAGCTGCCTATGGGTGCCAGCAGGTGAACTTGGATCTCTAGGCAAGACAATTCTGCCACGTTCCAGAACTTTCCATGGGCCACACACCCTGCAAGGCCTCAAGTCTCAACACGTCTCACCTCCCCAATAGCTTAACAAGGGGACACCACATCCCACTTGCAGACCAGGGAATGGGCACGTGGAGAGGGTCGGAGGCTGATTCTGGGACACAGGGTAAGGCTGAACTTGGCCCATGGGTTCTGAAACCAGTGCCAGCTTCTCCTGTGGCTCTCGGTAACCCCCTCCCAATGACACATGCTGAGTCAAGTCCTGACCACATGTCCAGTGATGTAGCTATCTACAGCCACCGAAACTTAAGACCCAACCCTGTCTTGATTAGCTGGCCACAAGGCAATGACTGACCAGAGGAACCAAAGCCAGGTGTCTCCAGGAATCTGACAGTGGCCACTTCCCTTTTTTCTTCTTTTCCCTTTTACGGCAATATCCTCTGCCACAGACCAGCGTAGAGAGGGCAGCACCAATGTGTGGGGACCTCCCAGGGCCTCCTTTGAGCCCGCAGGAGGAGCCTTGCTTCCAGTCAGTGCACTCAACGCTTCCTGAGCACCTGTCCTCTGTGTGAGTCGACGTGGGACGTGCTGAGAGTGACTGTGGTAAATAGAGGTGAGGGAGTCTGGAGGGTTGGGGAGGAGGACCTAACACCTTAAATAGGATGACCAAGGTGAGGGTATTTGGATGAAGACCTAAGTGGGAGATGGCAGCAAAGAGCCTTAGGCAGGCAGAGGGGACAGCCATGCAAAGGCCCCAGGAAGGAGGGTACCTGACATGCTTGAGATATGCTCCCTCTCCCCCTCCAGACATTTCCTGGGGCCATTTTAACAAAGCATCACCATCTGGGAGGCTTTAAACAATAGATATTCTCCTTCCCAGTTCTGGAGACCAGAAGTCCGAGTCAGTGTCACTAGAGTGAAACCCAGGTGCCAGCAGGGCTGCATTCCCTCCAGAGGCTCTCAGGAAGAATCTGCTCTCTATTGTTCCAGCTTCTGGTGGCTCCAGATGTCCTTGGCTGGTAGCAGCATCACTCCAACCTCACCTTCTGTGGTCACATGGCCTCATCTCTGTGTCCATCTCCCTCTGCCTCTCATACGCAGACACTTATGATTGAATGATTCAGGATAATTTCTCCATCTCCAGATCCAAATAAGGCAGTGTTTGTGAGTCCAGAGAGTAGGATGTGGATATATTTGAGAGGACTGTTTTTCAGATGACCAGCCTCCCGGAGCAGGGCTGTCTCCCCAGTGCTGCAGCAGGTTCACCGGGAGACTGGGGAGTGGTTTGGTGAATCAGTGGCCGTGTGGCACAGCCCACTTACAGCACACAGCAGGGCAGCACAGGCAGGAGAGCACCAAGCCCTCTAACCCACCTGACCACGACACCTACGTTGGAGACTGCCCACTCTACAGCCACTCTGTTATGTGGCCCCTGGGGGCCATCTCTTCTCTCTGTGCCCCTTTCCTCAGCTCCAAAAGGCACTAAGCTGGGATATGTCAACAGAGCAGGCAGGATGTCCCACATGAAGGATGCTGGCTACAGGCCACTGCTGGTGGGAGGACCAGGGGATGAGCAGGAGCTGGGTCACCCTGAGCTGTGTCCTCAGCGGGAGAAGGTAATCACGACCGTGAGCAAGAAACATCTAGCAGAGCTTCTCAACTGAAGTGGGCCAGGCATCTCACAGCTGGACTCAGAAACAATCTGGGGGCCTCTCCAAGAAAAACAAATTCTGAGTGCAAAATTAACAACCAAGGTGAATCCTTACACACAAGGAGAAAGAATCACAAAACGTGATGCATTCTTGACAATTGATAAATAGCATGGACATCGCAAAATTCAGGAAAAGAACATGTGATTTTGATTACCTGCCTGCTAATAATAAAAACAATATTTTTCATACTCTTTTCCTATGCACTTAATCTGTCTTAATTTATTGCCTCTTCACACAACAATGCCGTAACATCAGTCTATACAAAGATTAGAAGGATAATCCCGCCTTCCCTTTATCAAGTTAGATTTAAATTTAGTTTTGGTTATTGTTGGCTTTAAAAAACTGTTCAGTTCTGTTTTCAGCTTTATAACTCATTACTAATAATTCCACCAAAAAATGTGTTTTTTCCAGTGTCGTCATTGTTAATCGGATCATTCACAAATCCAAGAGCAGTTTGTTGCTTCTGTTGAAAACATACCTCTCCTGCAGAATGGCGGCTCCAGGCCCAGCTGAGTGCTCCTTTGTACAATTCGCTTCTCAAAGTCAGAGTGGCTTCTTTTAGCTTCCTTGTTCCAGTTTTCATGCCTTTATCTCACATTCTGGCCATTTTATCTGATTTTTTTTTCTGGGCTCCTTAAGAGATGAATTTAAAGTTGGCAATCCAGCACCTTTGATGTCAGCTGAATCAGGAGTCTGCGATTCCTCACCAGCTATATTAAACACCCCAAACTGTCTTGGCAAATTATAGTTTAAAGGGCAAGCTGGAGTTTTATCACCTCTGTGAAGAAACGCCTCGCTTCTCATCTGTATCTGTGGGGCTCTTCTGAGCGTTAAAATCCTTGGCACGTCACAGTCCGAGCGGCTTTGTACCCAGCAGAGCATCCTACCCACTGGGGACCTTTGGGAGCTGCCCTGTGCTCCACCCCAGTGGCAGCCCAGCCTGCAGGGTGCCCCTCCTCCCTTCTTGATGTTTCTAAGGCTCGTCCAGCCGTGTTCCTCACCTCCCTCCTCAATGGCTTGCCTGATGCCAGTGCCAAGTGCTGCCCAACTCTCTGTGTTTGTCCCAAATGGCTTCAGTTTGCTGATAAATCAATGGTTTTCATTGCCAGAACATCTACGGTCACTCACGGCACCCTCTGTAGGACAGCACTGTCCTCTCTGTGCAGTGGCCAGGCCCTGAGCTCAGAGTTTACCCCATCCCCCCTGCAGACCAGGAGGAACAGCAGGAGCACTAGGGGACCCTGGTCCAGACAGGAACCACGGGCTGCGTCTCTGCTGCTGGAGGCTGGAGGGGTCTCAGGCAGAGGCTGCCGTGTCCTTGGGGAGACAGCCGGAATGGGATTTCTCTACAGAAGGAGAGAGAAGCCCCCTGGCACAACGAAGGAACACAGGAGACAGGTGAACCAGGTGTGGGTCCTAATCCCAGTTGTGTTACTGCCTAGCCGGGTGGCCCCAGGCAGCTTACCTAACTTCTCTGTTCTCATTGTCCTCAGGTATGAAATGACACCAAGAGCAAGAGCCTGGCAAGGCGCAGCCCCAGGGAGAGGACAGCGTGGGTGGCTGGCACCCCTGCAGGGTTGGCCACAAACAGGAGGCTACTGTTTTGAGTCCGAGGATCTCCCATGAATAAAAGAGTAGGAGTGGGTTCCTTACATGTGGCCCAGATGGTGCAACTGCCTGCCAGTCTGATCGTGGGGGTGCATGTGGCTGCTGCCCTCCTGCAGCCAAGTGGGGCTGGGGCCAGCTGCATTCCATTCTCCCCGTAATCACTTGAAGACGCTGTGTCTGGAGTTCTGTTCAGTTTCTCAGGAACACCAAGCCCAGCCCTGTGCTCTCACCAGCTCTTGACTTGGCTGTCCCGTAGATACAGGAGGGAAGGCAGGGCAGGGCTGGACACACCCCACCATCAGACCCTGAGGGACAATTCAGCAGCCTCCAGAGCCCTGGCTACAGATCACCTGAACTGTCAGTTCCAACAAGTTGGCAAGTTAAGTCTGGGGATGCCACAGCCAAGAGAGGCCTCTTCTCTTTCTCCTACCCTATCCCTGGGGAGGACTGTCACTGGCCCTGAGCACAGCCAGGCCCCCACACAGGAGAAATGGACCCCAAATGTCACCATCCATCACCCTTCATCCAACTGCAGTCAGCTGAATAAAACCTGTCCCCTAAGAAGTGTACGTCCTAATCCCTGGAACTGTGCATATTTACCTCTCATGGTCAAAGGGGCTTTGAAGGTGTGACTAAATTAAGGATTTAGGACAAGGGGATTATCCCATATTATCCAGATGGGCCCCCAAGTAATCACCAGGGTCCCTATCAGAAAGCTGCAGAGGCTAAGTCAGAGAGCAGATGTGAGGCCAGCTGCAGAGGTCACAGGAGAGAGAAGGCTGCCCTGCTGGCTCCAGGGGAGGCTGGGCCCCAAGCCTGGGAGCACCAGTGCCATTGGAAGTTGGCAAAGCCAGGGAAACATTCTCTCCTGGAGCCTCCAGAATTGTCCTGCCAACACCTTGGTTTTAGAACTTCTGGCATCCAGACTCGTAGAATAAACTTGTGTTGTTTTGAGCCACCGCTGGCAGACACGGAAAGGCAGCTTTCACTCTGGGCTTTCATACCCTGGGGAACTGGGATCACTGGGCTAAAATGTTGCAGGACATCTGGGTCTAGGAGAGACAGAAACAGAGCCTGAGCTGTCCCAGACAGTTCCTCCCTATCTCAGGATGCCACATTCCAGCACATTCAACCCATATTCTGCAAACTGCAAGTGAGAAAGAGGGAAAGCTGGATTGGCCCCGGTCATCCTGGGACTCACGCCTTGCCTTTGGAGCATGTGGTCTGGTTGGCAGTCAAGACCTACTCCACTGGGTAGTTAGATAATCTCCCAAGAGATGGACTTTTTAAACAGAAAAAAACCACCAGTGATTAAATGTAGGCTTTGTGCCAGTGGCCAGCTTGGGGACAGAATACATGCTTTCTCTTCAACTCTGCCCAACCCTGTGGTGAGCGAGCCCAGTTTTACAGATGGGGAACCTGAGGCTCATCCATGGGGTGTGAGAGGGACACAGGAGGGAGAAGCCCGAGTGTGTGAGGAGGGTACCCTGGCCTCCTTGTGGGGGAGCGGATGCTAAAAATTCTATTCCAGGGCACCCTGGGGACTTTGGCTGCTCCCCCCTGGGTGTCTAACCCCAGCACCTCTTCTTTCTTTCTGCTTCTTCTCTCCAGCTTACATTCATTATGAAAGAACCTTCCCCTCGTGGTTTAAATGACATCTCCTAGGACCAGGATGGATCAGCTCTCTGCCCCCCACGCCTTTCCTGTCTATCTGGGGACCTGGGCTGCAGCTTCTAGCAACCTGGCCCTGGCCATCTCGCACACCCCAGGGGCCTTCAGGAGTGCGGCATCCAGTGGCTGCCTCCAGCCCGAGCTGGCAGGTGCAGAAAGGCGCTGCCGCCACGTGAGGGCCTCACCTGAGCCAAGACACTGCCCCACACCAATGTACAAAACTGCTTAAGAAGCACAGGGACCTGCTCACATTCCACTGCTGAGGAGGCAGATCAGGACCAAGAGGGGACACCTGATGTGATCCCTGAGGAGTCTGTGCCCCAAGTACAAAGGGGTTTGAACTTGCCCCCAAAGTCACACGGAGAGCTGAGGGGTTTGCCATGTAAAGCCTGCCAGTAGAGCCTGCCATGTAGGAAATGATTTTAGCAAATTCCCCTGGCTGCAGAAGGGACAGTCACCATGTGGGGCAGCCCAGTAAAGAGACTGTCACTGATCTCTGTCACCTTACTTATGCCAGGCACAGTGCTGGGGATAGTAGGGGGCCAAGCAGGCACTGTCCCCATTCCTTTGAGATTTAGAGTCTAGGAGGGGAGTCAGATGCTGATCAAATAATCACACAAACACTTGTGAGACTACATTAGTGGCAAGTGTGCTGGGCCATGAGAAAGGTGCAGGAAGGCTTCCTGGAGGTGGTGACCAAGGAGCAGAGGTCAGCAGGACATGCAGGACCATGGTGAGGGGAGAGCCACAGAGGAAAATCCCAAGGAAAACCCACCGCAGATGGGTGCTGCCGGCGGGGAGGAAGGAGGTGCTGCTTTTCTTCACAAACCTCCAGTGCCAGGGTAACCACACCAGGTGTACTTTGATGAGCAGGGAAAGAGGGAGGGCGGGAGGCAGGGCAGAGGTGCCCAGCACACTGGAGAGGAATGACAGTACAGCAGCTGTGACTGGAAGCCACATGTGAGTGAGCCCCGGAGCACCCAGTGGCAGCTATCCCAAGGGAGGGCAATGGCTGCTCCTGAGCAGCCCTGCCCAGTTCTAGCAGATTCCTTTGCAGCCAATGTGGGCTGGTCTCTCGGAGCCTCTGTAGGAGCACAGGGGTGTGGGAATAATTAGGAGCAGCCTCTCAGGTGTCCACCTCAAGACAGGAAGCCCTGGCTCTCACTCCAGACTCCTCCCGGCATCAGACAAAGAACAAACGCAGCCCACCAGAGACACACCCTAGACCCCCAGGTACTTCAGACAGTGCCCTCCCTGCAGCCTCCAAACACTCAGGTGGACACCACAGCCAGCCAGGCGCATATTGGTGCAAGATGCGCTGCTGGCCCGGGAGCTGTCAGGACCTCTGGTAGCAGGCAGAGGGCAGGGCTGTCTCATATCCCTGCAAGAAGGTGTCTGGGGAGAGGACAGGTGGTGGAGGCCAAAGAGGGCAGGACCTGGGAGAGGAGTGTGCTATGGATCCCAGGGCTGCCTGAGCCCCAATACCTCAGCCACTGTGGCCCCTGCTTCGGGGCGGTGGTCCAGAGGAGGATGTCTTTGCACCTGTTCCGTAAGGATGCACCAGCCCTTGTAGTCCTGGCAAGGTGGGCTATCACAGAGAAGCCATGAGTGGAAAAGCAAGTGGCAGTACAATTACTGAGTCACCTGATGCTCTTTCCCCAGGAGAACTGGCCACTGCCCACAAGGTGATGGATGCGCCCTGTGTCACAGGCAGCGCTCTATGCCTGCATGTGGGCAGCTTTATGAAATGCCATCTCTGAGCCCTCCCACACACATTCAGTCCCCAGCATGGCAGTCCCCTGCAACCAGGCTCCCAGTCATGATGCCTGCCCTGAATCCCGCTATGTGACCTTGGGCAAATTGCTTGCCCTTTCTGAGCCAGGCAGCACAACCCAGCATGAACAGGCCATCTCCACACTGGAGTTGATGAAGAAACGAAACCATCTTCTGTGTTTGTTCCAGAAAACTCTCCTTTCTCTGGCTTTTGAGTTGTTCTGGGAAAAGTACTCAAGTTTTTATTTTTTCTGTGATCTCTTCCCCACCACCACCTACCAGGGCAACCAAAAGTTTGTTGGGGGAGCAGGAATGAGCCCAGAGTCCTGCTGGAAGAGACAGTGGCAAATTCCCCCCAAGAGACTATGGGTCTGTCCAGGAGGGTCCCTGGGCCAGGAAAGGCTCCGGGACCTCAGGGTAACGCACCCCGCTCAGAGGAAGGAAGGACTGTGTGTCCATTTCATGGGAGACAGAACTGAGACTCAGGAACATGGAAGGATAACCAGCTCCCTGACTTAACGTCCTGCTTTGCCACTAAGCTTCCGCTGACCTGACCCTAGAGGCCCTAGACTGGACCTCTGCCCTCACCCCCACCCCCTATAAGAGGGTTCCAGACGAGGAAACTGGAAGGAGAAGTTTAAGGACTTAAACTTGCTTGGTGGGGGCTGCCACAACAAATTGTCATAAACCAGTGTACTTAAAACAGCAGAACTAGATTCTCACAGTTCAGGGGGCCAGAAGTCCTAACCCTAACTAACCCTAACCCTAACCCCAACCCTAACTCTAACCTTAACCCTAACCGTAACTAACCCTAAGTGGGGCTGGGCAGTGCTGTGTTCTCTGAGGTTTGGGGCAAGGCGGGGGCTCCCACCTGCCTTATCCCATGTCCGGTGGCTCTAGTGTTCTTAGGCTTATAGTTGCATCACTCCAGTCTTGCCGCCTTCTTCAATGTCCTCCTCTTCTCTCTGCGTCTCTCCTCTATGTATCTAAAGACACTATCAGTGGCCTTAGAATCCACTTGGGTAATCCAGGATGGTCTCATGTCAAGATCCTTAAGTTAGCCAGGTGTGATGGCTCATGCCTGTAATCCTAGCACTCGGGGAGGCTGAGGCAGGTGGATCACTTGAGCTCAGGAGTTTGAGACCAGCCTGAGCAAGAGTAAGACCCTGTCTCTAAAAAAAGCCAGGTACTGTGATGGTTGCCTGTAGTCTCAGCTACTTGGGAGGCTGAAGCAAGAGGATTGCTTAAGCCCAGGGATTTGAGGTTGCTGTGAGCTATGATGCCACAAGGGCAAATAAGTGAAGTCTCTTTCAAAAAACAAAAATGATCCTTGACTTAATTAACTTAAAACCCCCTTTTTTCCGAATAACAGCATATTCACAGGTTCTAGTGGTTATTGCAAGGACATATTTGAGGGACACACTCACCCGGCTGAAATGGAACCTGGATGGGGTGGGGCCAGCCTTTTGCTCTCTACGTGGGCACAAAAGCAAAGTAGCAAAGCTGAGTGGCTTGTGCCCTCTGGGTGTGAGTGATTATGTGACACACCCCTCTTTAACGCAGCTCTCCAGGGAAAGGGGCAGAGGTGAGAAATTAAATCTAGCCAAAGTTAGGCAAAGAATGACCTCTACCCATGTTTTCAAAGTAAACTCAGAGGCAGTGCTATCACCCAAGGTCTCCTCACTCACAGCCTCTGGCCATGGAGGGCCTCTCAGAATCCATTCTCTGGCACAGAGACCAGGAGAGAGGGTGGCAGTGGTCACTCAGGGAGCCCCTGCCCCCCACCAACGTCATCACCCACAGGTCCCTGCTGCTTTACCCACTGAGCTGTACACCTTGTTTTGTTTCCCTGAATCCTTCCCTGCTATTTTTGGCTAATTTTGACATTGCTGCTGTGCAGACAACTTGCAGTTTGCTATCTGGTGATACAGGGAAGCATGAGGTTTTCCAAACAGGGAAAGGAGGGAGGGAGATTGAAATGGAAGGACTCTTCCAAACCAGCGAGTGAAGCACAGAACTCACTGCAGACATACCGTGGCCATGAATGTCCCTTTTCCCCAGCTTCCATCATTGCAAACCCTCAAACTGCACCATTCTGTTCCTCAAAATGTTAAACATAAAATTATCATATAACCCAGCAACTCTTCCCCTAGTTGTATAGGCTAGCAATTTGGAACCATGTGTTTAAACAAACACTTCTACACAAATGTTCACAGTATCCAAAAGGTGGAAACACCAAGTGCCCATCAGCAGAACAATGAATAAACAGTGTGAGCTGTCCATACGATGGAATATTTGTCAGCCATATAAAGGAATGACGTACCAACACGAGCCAGAATATGAATGAACCTTGAAAACGTTATGCTTGGTGTGAGAGAAGCCAGACACAGAAGACCACTTGCGTCACTGCATTCACATGAAATGCCCAGAACAGGCCAATTCAGAGACGGAAAGTAGATTGGGGGCTTTCAGGGCTGCAGAGAGGCTGCTTAATAGGTACAAGGTTTTCTTTGGAAAAAAAAATGTTTTTGGAACTAGATGGAGGTGGTGATTGCACAACACTGCTAATGTACTAAGTGCCCTGAGTTGCTCTCTGCAATGGCTAATATTATACTATGCGACCTTCTCCTCAATTTTAAACAGCACCATCCCTCCATGCAATTCAGACACCCCTGGGGTCATGCTTCCTCCAGAAGAGCCTCCCGTGGGAGCTCCTGAGTGAGGGGCTGGGCGATGCCCTCACAGCCACTGTTTCCCTTAAGTGTTTGATTCCTTTACTCTCCAGCAGTGCCGGCTACATGGCTGTGCTACACTAGAACACGTGGCCACTGGGTTTTGCAGCTTCTTTTACCAAGAGGTGCTGGTCCATCTCCCACCCCTGAAGCTGAGCTGGCCTGCAGCTGGCTCTGACCTAAACTGGGGGAGATGGCATTGTTGGCTGCACCCAAGGAGGGCCTCGACAGACTCTGCTGTCCCTGTTCTCTGCTGTCCTGTCCTGAGTGATTCAGCCCACAGGCGAGGCTGGCCCTGTGGCCCAGTGTGGAAAGCCATAGTCGAAGAAAAAAGAAGGGCCCTGTGGGTGGTGGGGGTGGGCAGTCTGATGGAGTGGGGATGCAGCAGGTGTGGTGGTAGCTGTGGCCCAGGATGGCATGTTCGCGCCAATAGGGTAAAAGCAGTGTCAAACTATGGGGTGGCAAAGCTGGCAACCCACCATAGGGGTCAGGGCCGGGAAGGAGTGACCAAAGGCACCTGCAGTGGGACAGCCCAGCACGAGAATCAGAGCCTGAGGACAGAGCGGAGGGCATACAGCACGGGTGAGGGAGTCTGGCTTCACTCTAGGGATGACCAAATGAGTAAATGCGCTGAGGGTAACAAAAGCCAGATTTCTTGCTGGAAAGGAAGTTACAAACACAGAGAAAGGAACAAAACAAGAACCACCCTATGGTGTTGGACTTGAATTAGGGTTCTAGGAGTGAAGGCGTGGCTTGTACTATATACAAATACATACCACACTGACGTCATAAAGATGTACATGTAGGTAAATACACATATGCATTTATGCAGCAATGCATTTACAAGTGTATCTACTGCAATTCACCTAACATCGGGTACTTTGCAATGACAGCACTTCTCAGAATAGCTCCTCTGTGACTGCCTGAATGGAAAAGTCTCACACCCTTGTCTAATGGCCATTTCCTCAATAGGTGGAACTCCTAGCAGGCAAACCAGGAATCTGGGGCTTACTGTGTCCTCAACCACTTTAATTTTCCTGTGCCAGTTTTCTGGGGCTGCTATAACAAATACCACCAAGGGGCAGCTCAAACAGCAGCCTTTGATTGTTCTGCAGTCTGGCAGCTGGAAGTTTGAGATCTCGGTGAGGGTGGGTTCCTCCTGAAGCTGGGAGGGAAAATCAGTTCCCACCTCTGTCCCAGCTATTTGTGGTTTGCAGCAATCGTTGGTGTCCCTTGGCTTATAGAAATATCACCCTGACCTCTGCTGTCGTCTCCACATGGCATTGTGTGTGTGTGTCTGTGTCCAAATTTTCCCTTCTCATAAGGACACCAGTCATATTGACTTAGAGGCCCACCCTGCTCCATTCTGGCCTCATCTTAACTAATTACATCCACAACTACCCTATTCCAAATAGAGTGGTCCTAGGGTTAGGATTTCAACATAAGAATTTTTGGGAGACACAGTGCAACCCGTGACATTTTCCATGTAATGCATCAAGCTGCTTAAGACAGCTGAACAGGGAGAAACTTTCTCCAGGCTTCACGACCAAGAGGTAAATCTATAGGGTCCCATCAGTAATTTATGGCTATTTTAAACTTCGTGGGTACTGCCCCCAGGGGTGCTAGAGGGAGCTGGCCCGGCAGGAGCATCACCATGTCGATGCTCTTCATCTTGGCAGGGGCAGGTCCTTCTCTTGAAGCCTCTGAGTACACTCTGCAGTTTCCCACACTCACTGGGCCTACCTGCCCACCCCGCAAAATGCCAGGCGTGGGCCCTCAGAGATCTGGGCCCCTTCCTCCAAGTTGCTGAGTTTAAATAACTCCCACCTCTCCTCTGTGTTTTCCCAGGCTTGGGGGTGATATCTGCTTCCCTGGGTTGTTCACCCCATGACACCTTAGAGTCTCTTTACCTCTTCAGTCTTTCGGTACCAAGTTCACTCTTCTTTACCTCGAACTCTCTCTGTGAAAATGACTGGTGGTTTGTGTCTCCTGCATGGACCCTGAGTCAGAGAGACCTGATGAGGAAAAGGCTTCTCTGAGTGCATGGGAAATACAAGGTAGCCTCATTTCAGGGAACATTACCTCTGCAGACAGGCCTCAGACTGGTTAAGGGGCACACAGGTGTCACAGAACTCCAGAGCTGGGGTTGGGTCCATTGTGTGGCATCTCTCAGACTTCAGTGGCCAATCCCATGATCTTCTTTACTCCATGGAGCCATGATGAGATGACATTCCGCAGAATATCTCAGGGACTTGGGCTATCAAAGGGACCAATCAGCCTTTGGAGTCAAATATGATGGGTTAAGCCACCACCAAATATTCAGCTCTGAGCTTATTAGATATTTTCTGCTCAAGTGGCAGCTACATCTTCCAGCCAGAGAGCTTCTTTAAGCTTTCACTCTGAAGTCTCTATATGCCAGGGAGGGACAGCCATCCCTCCCCATGGGGCTTGCTGACTGGATCCAGGCTGAGATCGGCAGCATCGCAGATGTTTGTTATGACCCTTGGTCACTTTGAGGATCCATTTGACAGCTGTGTAAGCTCAGGCCCACCAGGACAGAGCCTCCCCGAGGAGAGACGAAGACAGAGGGGATGAACTCCAGGGCTCTCGGTTCCTGGCCAGGGCTCCTTCTGGGGTGAGGAGGGTATGGGCCAGGTCTGGTTATGGTCAGACTGGCTCCCCTCCCCTTTTGGAGGGAGGAGAATGGACCAATTGAGATTTCCAAGAGAAAATGCTTTCAGCAAGAGGCAATATCTTCTCTCTCAACCCCAGGGTTGAAGAAAATCTGGATGTGCCAACACCTTTCACTGCGGCTAATTTCACTGAAGACAAAACCTCGGGCTCTAGATCTGGTGTTTGTTAGACTGGTAAGCCCTGGACAACTGCCGAGCAGAGCTGGGCCCCCTTCCAGTGAAGGCGGACCATTCTCAAGACTGTTTTAGGATATAAACTCAAGAGGGAGCAGGGGATCCGGGTCCCACTCTTGAGTCCCCCCGTCCCGAGGGCTATATAATCCTGGGTCCTCCAGTCACTCTGTCGATGGCTCAGTCTTCCTGACTGTGAAATGGGTTAAACAATTCCTCACCTATCAGAAAGCAAAGAACTGAGCCACCAAGCACCCGGAGAAAGGTGCCAACAGCCTCGAGGAGCTGGCTCTACATCAACCTCGTAATTCAACAGCTCTGGGGTGGGAGGGCACATATTTAAAAAATATTTTGAAGAAATGATGATAAACATTACCCAGATGTCTCCCTTTGGCTCCTTCAAGAAAACACATGACAATAAAATCACTCTGAGAAAACTTAATCTTTATCCCCATCCAAAGATACTTTTCCCTAAATATCATTAACACATTTCCAGATAGAAAAATTTACTGTTGTTAACTTTGGACAAATACTATGCTAATCTCAAGTCTAGAGCCAAAAACGTGCTCCAACAACGATATGGATGTTATTTGTTTCTGGGTTTCCTCCCATGTTTGATCAGCAGATGTAAACCAAAGTGCTTTTAGCTCCTAAGAGCTTCTCTGAGGTGCCAGAGTCTAATTAAAACCACAGGTTGGAGATGACGTGGATTGGGTGGAATTTCATTCTTCTGGTTAAACTCTTTATTTGGCTCCCGACTGCCTGGTTTCCCTCCTCAGCCTGTTACCTGCCTTGCCCCAGGTGGACCCCAACTCCCTCTGGGATTCTCTCCTCCTGAGACCCCCAAATGTACACTGACTCTGATCACCTGATCTTTTGCAATATTCCAGAGACACCTCCTCTTCATTGTCATTCCTTGTCCATCAGTCCCTGTTGTCATGACATGCTTTTAAATCCTTGTGTCCGTCTATAGTTAGAATAGCTGCCGTGAGCCTGGCACTGTACTGACGGGGGTGGGGAGGGGGGTCCTCTGGCCCAGCATGGAATTAGGGGGCTGGCCGCAGATGAGTGGGACTGAAGGACCTGTACTGAGGACAACAAAGATCACATTGGGACAGAGCAGAGGAGGCTGATTTTGCCCAAGGAGAGCAAAAGAATCTCCACGTGGAATGTCAAAGCTCTCTGAAATGCTTTCACGGTGGGTGAATGGGGCGGAGAGAAGTCACAGCAGGGGAGGGAGAAGACACACATGTGCACAGACCTGAAGGTGTCTCAGCTTGGCCACTGTGGACCTGCAGGGGCCCGGAGTGTGTGTATGGGGAGTGGGGGGTGGTTGTGACAGGCAATATCTTGAGTTTACAGGGAAAGAAGGCCCTGAAGGAAGAGCCCTTCTGGGTTAAGAAGCCCATTTTCTGAGCCTCCTCAGCAAATCCTTTCACCTCTCTGGGGCTCTGGTTTCTTCGTTTCTAAAATGCAGGCCAACTACAGTGAACAAGTGACACAGCAGCCATGAGTCCCTCCTGGGAAAGGCCCCAGCTGCCTACTCACTACTCTGTTCCAGAAACTAGCCTGACAACTAGCAAGTCACAAGCAATCAAAATTCTCTCATATTCTCTCAGAAGGAAGAAAGGGAGGAGGAAGGGAGGAAGGAGGGGAGGGAGGAATATGCAGAGATAGTAGAGCTGCTTAGAAATCACCACTGACTCTGTCCCCCTTCTCACTACTGCACCCATCTAGGAAGGAAGGGAGGGAGGAAGGAATGGAGGGAGGCAGGGAGGAATCACCACTTGAGATTCTAAAACCCAGGCCACACTTCTGAGTAAACTAGTCCAAAAAGTATTCATCTGGAACAAACATCGTCCCTAGTGATAAAAACTCCTCCAGAGTTCTCTGGTAACATCCCCTCTAGCCAGCCTGGGCAATGATTTCACGCAGGACCCAGAATACTAAAGGCATTTTCTAAAGCCGAAGCCCCTGGGAGGACAGTGCCTCCATCATTCCTCGAGTAACTCAAAGCTCCTGTGTGATCTGGCTTTTCCAGTGAATTAAAAACTGGGGCCATGTTGATTTGTTTTTCCCGGACTTATTTCCATTTAAATCAGCTGACCTTCAGATCTGACCCTTGCATAATGCAGAAGCTCTTGAAGAGAAACCAATCAATGCTTAAAGGAAATAGGTTTTATTTTTTTTTTATTTTTATTTTTTATTTATTTATTTTTTATTTATTTTTTGAGACGGAGCCTCAAGCTATCCCCCTGGGTAGAGTGCCATGGCATCACAGCTCACAGCAACCTCCAACTCCTGGGCTCAAGCGAGTCTCCTGCCTCTGCCTCCCAAGTAGCTGGGACCACAGGCGCCCGCCACAACGCCCGGCTATTTTTTGGTTGCAGCTGTCATTGTTGTTTGGTGGGTCCGGGCTGGGGATTCGAACCCGCCACCTTAGGTGTATGTGGCTGGCGCCTTAGCCACTTGAGCCACAGGTGCCGAGCCAGGAAATAGGTTTTATTTGCATCTTCTGGGGTGGACTTTCTGCCCTGCACACCCCAGGTCTAGGATGTGTGTGTGCTGGCGCATGCATGCACTTGTATGTACAGAGGCTGGGTGGCAGAAGGCAGTCCATGTCCTTGATTCAAATCCATACCTTCCTGATGCTGTGTGTCTACAAGTGAGTTCCCTAACTTCTCTGGGCCTCCATTTCCTCTTCAGTAAACTATAGGCCTATTACTTTACCAGGGTATTGAAAGAATTCAGTCACAGGGAAGCAGAAATCTCTCTCTTTCAACAGTGCTTCTTCCTAGCACTCCCTACTGGCTCAACTGCCTGATAAGATGGCTTATCCTGGGTGCCACTGCACCCCAAAGATCCCCAGGACTCCCCACCCCTGGAACACACCAGTTGCACAGCTGCTAGGAGAGCTGTGACCAGGGT
The DNA here is from genome assembly GCF_000181295.1 of Otolemur garnettii. Taxonomy (NCBI): domain Eukaryota; kingdom Metazoa; phylum Chordata; class Mammalia; order Primates; family Galagidae; genus Otolemur; species Otolemur garnettii. The sequence goes on along the minus strand of NW_003852541.1, from coordinate 2,271,473 downwards.
GACCAGGAGGGTGGGTCCTGGATCATGTTTAGTGGCCAGTAGGGACTCAGCTTATTCAGGGCAATGGGCTGAGCCAGGTAGACTCCCAGACCTGGCTGCTGAGCTAGGAAGGCCTGCCACGCTCACAGCAGAAGCACTTTGCCACCAAAACCCCTTCCTGGAACTCCTGAGAGCCCAGAAGCCTTTCAGCATCCACAAACTATCATATGTGGCTGTGTGTGAGGGAACCTTCAAGTCGGGTGTGGTGTGTGGGAGCCCAAAAAGGCTCACCCCAGGAGCCCTTCCTGGGGGCAGCACGGGTTCAGATAAAAATTCTGATTTTTTCTCTGGATCTGCTTCATCTTGTGGCTCCACCTGCTTGCCCTGACCTAGGTGAGAGGAAATCCCTGGCCCTACACACCAGCTCCTGTACAGGTAGATAAACAGTGGCCTAGGGGTGTCAACACCTTCCCCAAGTCTCCCTCATAGAGCTTGGCTCCAGCCCAGTGACATGATCCTCAGAACAGAGAGGTCTAGGGGCAGAGTAGGCCTCGATTATCTGCTCAGGTGGTTTCTTCAGCTGAGGGAGGTTTTTCTCCTGAGGTTGGTAGAAGGATCTGGCTGCGGGGTCTCTGGGTTCACCCTGCATCTGCTTGGCTGCTAAGCCCCAAATCCCAGAGTCTACCAGAGTCAGCCATCTCTGGCCTGACTACACTAGTGCCCAGCCTCTGCTGGTGTGGACCACATGGTGAGGGCCACTGCCCACGAGCTGTGTGACCTCGGGCACCTTACCTGAGGCTCAGAGCCTCCTTGTCTTTCAGATGGGTATGACAGTGTCACTGCCGCAAGTACATATTCAGAGGTTAAAAAAGGAACATCCACATGTGGTGCGCAGAGCTCCTGGGGACTGCTTGCCCTGTGTCCCCAGCCCCTTCCAGGCTACACATTGAGAGGTCACACTAACCCTCACTACCACTACTTCCGGCCACTGTTCTGAAGATGAAAATACTAATGCATGAGAAATGCACCAAGGCTCAACCCTTGGCAGACTCAGCTCCAGAAACTTGGGATCAGGTCCAGACCCCCTCTAGCTCAGAATCATCACTACCCATCTCATTGTGCTCTCCTCCCACCCTCCTGAGAGAGGTATTCTCTCCACTAGATCTTCAGCTTCCCTGCTGGGCCAAGGGCCAAACTGCACTGTCGGGATAGTCAGTGCCCCCTAGAGTCCCCAAAGCAGTCTGAGTGAGCAGCCCACGGGCCACCTGGGGGTAGTACAGGACCAGGGTGGTCCTGACTTCCAGGGACTCTGCCACCCACAACCTGTAGACTAGTGGGGAGGCCACGGGACCTGCCTTGCACAGGGGCCCAGGACTGGAGCACTCAGGGTATGGGAAGGGAAGAAAGGCTCACTCCAGGAGTGGAGCTCAGACTTACACGTCAGAACCCAGAGAGGTTAAAATACTGGTGAAGGTCTCTCAGGGCCTCGGACACAGCCAGACCTGGGGGCATGCAAAAGTCTGAAGGGCTGGGGAGGATAGGGGATAGGAAGCACATCTGTACCGCTTGGGGGACCCCTACCACCACCTGACCACTGAAGTGCCCCCCCACCATCCCTGCCTGACCTTGCTGGAAGCCCTTTGTGGAGGGAGGAGCGCAGGGTCACCGCCTGGAGAGAAGGTTAAACAAGCAGAAGCTGCAGAAATGGTGTGGGGGTGGGAGGGAAGTTCTGTGCCTCCCCGCTTTGGGAAGAGTCGGTGCACCCCACCGGTCTTGGGCAGGAGGGAAGATAATCCTCCTAGCCTACGTGCCTCTGGGGCAGGCTCTGCATCTGCCGCTGGCCCACTGGCCCCAAAGCCCAGAAGAATGCGGAGGAACAGCAACGCAGAGGAATGCAACGCCCAGTGGTGGGAGCGCAGGGCCTCTGCTGGCTGAGGTAAGATGACAACCACCTGGACTGGGACTGGGAAGCGGGTCTGTCAGGGCCCAGCGGCCAGCGGCGGCAGGCAGAGTCTGGGCCAGGGATGGCAAGTAACAAAGGCATGAAAATCGGAGGGATGCCAGGTGTTCCCAGCTCTCCCTGTCCAGACGCCACTGCGGGTGGCTTCGTTTAGGGAATTTAAAACCGTCGGGAGAAGTAGGCACTCTTGAGCGCTCAGAAACAGCCCCAGCCCAAGGGCAAAAGCAGGGCTAGACAGGACTTGGTTCTTCCTGGAAATTGCCCTAACTCCCTGTCTGGGTCACAGGACAGGGAGGATACCTACCACTCCTGGAGGTGCCTTGATCAAGGGAGAGCAGAGGCTCCTAGGTCGAACCCCCCCCACACACACACACACACAGTGGCACAGCCAGCCGATCAGTGCCCAAGCCCAGATCCTGGGATGGCTGTGCAGAGGCTGGGGTTCCCTAGAACCCGACCCACCCTCAGGTGCCTTGGCTTTGCTAGGATTCTATCCAAGGCTGTTGTTGCTCAAAAGGTACCTGAGCCCAATTTAAGAACGATGTTAATGCCTGAGGTCCAGGAGGAAATTGAGGAAAGAGGGGCGCCTGCACCCCAAGCCCCATAGCCCAACTCCAAGGCCTTCCCTCTCCTCTACCGAGCCTCAGCTTCTCCATCTGGGAAATGGAGACTCAACACGCCCCCAGGCAGAGTGTTGGGTGGGCCTGGGAGGCGGCAGGGTGAGAGGAGAGTGGCAGCTGAGATTGCTGGTGCCCTCAGAAATGGTGGAGGCGCCTGAGGAGCGCTCATTTTGGGGACACAGGACGTGATTCTAGCTCAGGAATGCGCAGAAACCGATGCATTAGAGACCGAGTTCCCCAATCCCAGGACCACTGGGGCCGGACTGCGGATCTGGCTGGGCGGCGGGTGCGTCACTGGGAGGCACCTCATCCTCCGGAGCTGCAGACCAGAGGACCGGAGGAAAGTGGAGGCCGTGGGGACCACTAGGTTCTCGAGACCAATTGCCTCCTCCCGCAAAAGCAGCAGCGACGGCCCAGGGTAGTTGGAAAGGGGGAGGCCGTGGGAACCAAGAAGTCAGGGTGGGCAGCCAGCCTAGAGGACAAGCCCCAACTCGCGTGATTTTCCCTCCCGGCCTCTTTCAACCGTTTTAAGACCGGCTGCGAGTCTTAAACTCGCACCCGGCACTCCAGGCGCCTGATACTCCCGGCTCCGCAGCAGAGCCTAAGCCATCTGCTTTGCAACTGAATGGCCAGGTGGGGTGAGGCTTGAGACTGACTGACCCTAATCCGGCCTCTTGCAGGCAGCCTCAGGACAGGCACTGGGTCTTTGGGAACTTCCCACCCCGCGCTCCTGAAGCTTGCCCTTTGCCGCCGTCCACACCTGCATCCTAGTGGGTGCGTCCCGTCTACAAACTGCTGGGGCTCCACTCCCTAACGCTCGGTCTAAAGGATCCGAAGGAGGCTTTTCAGGAGTGAAGACACGGCCCTACGCGAGAGGAGTCCGCTGCAGTCCACTGTGTCTCCAGGTGGGGGCCAGGTCCTAGGTGCCCTTTTTTGGAGAGAGCAAACCAAAGAAAGGAAGAAAAGAAAACTAAGAAAGGAAGCGCCTCATCTTTCTGGAAAAGCGCAGATCCTGCGGTCGGGAATGCCGTGACTGGGGCAAGAGGAACACCTGGAAGTCCCCTGTGGAGGAAACCAACAGCCCTCAGTGCCCGCGCCTTAGGACCTTACAGTAGCGCCCACCGGGAGGCGGAATGCGGCAGGGACCAGCAGGGGTGTGGGGGGCGCCTCAGCCTGGCGTCTGCGCTGCGCGCCCGGAAGGCCGCACACTCCACTGCAGTCCTCTCTCCCCTACGAATGCGTCCAGGGAGGACTTGTTTAAGCAGTCAAGCCGGTGAGGACTGATGGCCTCACTGGAAGAGCTGCGAGGAATATTGTTCTTACCGCTTGCCTCTGGATCTCGCCTTCCTTAGGCGCATGTATTTGCGGAATAACCCTGGGTCCCCTGCAACCAAAGAAAAGTCTTCCTCCGTAAAATGGGGCTAATGGGGCTAACGGGGCTGCCTGTGCAATAATTGGGGCGGCCCACCACGCGTCTGGGCTCTTGGGTTTCTCGAGGAGGCGCCTAACGTCCCAGAAGGGCCCAACACAACTCCAAGCTTCGCGGTTGCTGACTCCCCAGTTCCCTCACCCAGACAGCGGCGGGGCGCTGAGGGAGCAGCTCTAATGGGACAGGAGGAAGCTCAGGTTCAAGTCTCCTGGCCCAGGCAGCTGCAACGCCAGACTGGAAAGGAAAAGATCTGGAGGGAATGTAGGATGCAGGCTGCCGGGAGGAGGCCGGTGGAGACTGTACTGAAATGGGAGTTAGCAGGTGGGGCCTCCTCCGCAGTCCTTCCAAGCCCTCCTGTCGGAGGTTCCCAACATATGTTCCCTTTTGGCACTGAGCTAGGATCTCAGTGTCCCCAGATCCCATCATTTCCCCCAGGGTTTGGGGCACAGGCAGGTGAAGCACACCGGCTTTGTGGTAGTAAAATGTGCAGCCCCCAACTCAGATTCATCCCTCTGCCATGGAATGGTTCCTGGGCAGCTTCCTCTTCTCTGCGTGTGGTGGTCCTTTTCCCAGGCAGGGGATAAGCACAGGAGTGAAGGTACATTGAGACCTCTGAGTCCAGGGAACAAGCCTGAGAAAAGGAGCCTTTAAGCTGGGTCTGAGCGACAACAAAGAGCAGTCCTGTTGGCCCTAAGGCAATGAGTGGAGATGTGACCAGTTCTGGGTGTGTTTGAAGGCAGCACTAAGAGATGGGGGCTTGGAGGACTGTGGTGGAGGGGCAGGTTGTAGGATTAACTGATGAAGAGACAGCCTTACTTTGACCGGACAGAGGGAAAGAGCAGGGCTTTGTGGGCACCTGTGCGGGGAGCTGAGTATGGGCCTAGAAGGAGAATGCTGTCACTGAAGGGCTTTCAGGCCAAGTTCGGGCTCTCCTGAAGCCCAGTGTCTTTCCACTCCCCACTGGCTGGAGGTATTTCGAGATGCCAGGAAGGCAGAGACTGTGCTTAGGCCCAGCAATGTCCCGCCTGTGTTTGACCACAGTTTCCCTGGGGTCAGTGTGGTCAGTGACTTGGTCCTTATAGCAGGCCTGAGAGACAGAGATCATTATTGTACCCATTCTCCAAATGAGAAAATGGAGGTTCAGAAGCTCAGATTGCTCAGCAAAACAGCCTGTACACAGTGGTGGGGTAGGGGGCACCAAGAGTGGGGTGGATACACCTCCCAATGCAAGGCACTGCTTGATAATGGGGACACTGAACCTTACCTGGAGCCAGGATTTGCCTAAGCTGGAAGCCCATGCTGCCCTGGTTCAGCCAGGCAGTCACTGGGGGGACAGGGATGGGGAGGGAGGTGGAGAAATCACCTCTGCTGCAAAACAACCAGGAGGGACGATGGTGCCAAGGTGGGGTAGGGGAAAACCAGGTTCCCTACACTCTGTTCTCCAGGGGAGCACTAGCTCAGTGTGTGAAAATGCTGGCTTCAACCCTGAGGAGCAGAGCTGTGCAGGGGTACCTAGGGGAGAGCCTCTTGGCCCTGCTGGAGCATCTATCAGATTTGCTTGGCATCACCCACTCCAAGTGATTACATGCAGAATTGGTGTCCCAAGTCTGAGTGAAAGCAGGCCACCCTGTTAAATTAAGGCTGTTAATTCCTGTATTGTACGGACAATCCTCCTGCCTTTGGGCCTTTCAGCCCTGTCTGGGCCTCCTCTGTGAGGCACTTCCCTTGATTCCCTTCTCTGTAAATGGGGCCAGCCATGGGTCAGGAGAGAGGCAAGGGGGTTGTGGTGCTGCTTTTCTGGTTGGCACACAGGTAGGTAGAGCAACACCTGGCAAAGGTAGGTGCTTGGCTGGTGTTTGGCTTATCTACTTTGTCACCTCCTATTTGGAGGATGGCCCTGTCCCCTTGGCCTCAGCCTCTGTCCTTCTGCCAAGGTATGACCCTCAGTGGTTAAGGGGGATGAATAGCACATCTGATCCTGGAAGCTGTCAGGATGGTTTTAGAGCCCCCATCCCAACCCCCTCTGCCAACTCCAGCTCATGGCCCTGTGAGAGTGCCACAACCTTCCTCCTGGCAAAGCCTGGACATGAGTCCAGCCCTCAGATTACAGGTCAGTGATGGATAGCAAGCCTGTGCATTTATTTGCTTTCTCATTTAATGTCTGCAAACAGTTCTGACTTGTTCACAGCTAAAGCCCCACACATCAAACTTTGCCTGGCACAAATTAAGAATGAATGAAGGAAAGAAGGATTAAATGAGTATGGGAGAAGCCCACCACTTAGTAGACCCAACACAGGATTTCAAGCAGAGCTGAGCTCCATATGAACACCCAGGGTTGGGGTGCCCAGCAGTGATGTGTGCCTGGAAGCTAGAGGCTCTGGGCTCTGCCGCAGAGGCTACTCCCCACAGTCCCACTCCCAGCGCTACCTTTGTGCACAGCCACTCAGATTAGAGTACTGTCAGAGTCCTGCCCATCTGGAAACGGGAACCCTGGTGCAATCTGAACAAATGTTCATCTGGGAAGTGAGAGGTCTCTGAGATTCCAGAGAGACAGGGGCAAGGGGCTGGAGAATTCATAGGAATTTAGCAAACTGCAAGTAGCTCAATGGGACAGTGCTATCCTACCTTACGTGGTCTAGGGAACAGTTACAGAGCCCAACCCATGAGAGTGGGAGCAATGGGCTCTGCAGGGCTTGAATTTCTGGTTTATTCTTTCCTGTCTCCTACTGCATTTATCCATAAACATTGGTTCCCACTTGCAGAAACTAAACGAACATCCCAAGGAGGAAAGGGCACACTGTACTTGTGGCCCTCAGGACCCACCACAGGGGGAAAGGCCAAGTTTGCAGCTCTGAGATACCACCCAGCTCAGCCTTTGTGCAGAACCAAAATGGGACAAATCGTTCTTTTCTAGGCTATTTCCCCACGTGATGTGATGGGGTAGCTGTGCCTGGGTGAGGGAACTGAAGAACCTGGCTGCATCAAGTAAATTGGAACTGACTATCTCCCTACTTTCCAGGGCAGACTTCTGGCTTTGATAACTTTGCATCAGCCTGGCCAGGAGAAGGTACCAGATGGAGTCAGGGTCTCCAAAGAACTCGACTGACACTGGCACCTCATGTATCAGGCACATTCGGGGGGGTCAGAAACACCCCTGTTCCCTTGCACTCTCTTTGAGATGGGGAAAGGGAAGCCTCTCTCTCTAGTACACTTGTCAGTTGCTGCAATGCCATATGTGGATGAGTTTCGAGGAGAAGGTGGGTGGCCCATGGAGCGTGAACAACCCTGGAGCACTGGGGCAGTTGTCCACCTCAGTGAGGAGGGAACACGCAGGCCTTTGTGTGGAGCTCATAGGTCTCCCTCCCAACCCTGGCATGGTTTTTGCCAACAATGGGGTGCTGAGGCCCCAGGCCCTCGCATAGCCTGTCAGCCAGGCAGCCAGGATGAGACTAGGTGACTGTTAGTAGGTTCAGGGCATCACTATCTCCCAGCATCACAGATCCATGTGGGCAGAGGCCTCACTCAGAGACCTCCAAGTACAGCGGTGATGATGGGCAGGACCAGACTGGAGTTAAGTGGATGGAAAGCAGGAAGAGTCTGCCTCCCCACTAAACTCCCTTCCCAGTGGCAGCCACAAAGAATTACTCCCCGGGGATTATGCTGCAAGTCCAGGGTCTGATTACAGTTCCCATCTTGGACTCACACTTTAAAGCTGAATTTGGTCGGATTTCAACTGTTGTCAAAGGGAGCAATCACCCCCTGCTCCTCATGGACACCAGTTTTCCCCTCCTGTAGAAGAGGATTTTAGCTCTTGCTTCACTAAAATCTCAGCGACCCCTGCTTCCCTTGCTGATTCTGAGCCATCCTCAGCACCTTCCTGTACCACTGACATTCCGTTAAGTGATGCTCCTTTTGCGTGTGATGGGGAAGAAGGAAGTTCAGGAAGCTGATGCTCCAGAGACTCAGGAAATGGCTCCTGGTTAATTAGTCCTCTAACGTTTGCATTGCTTTCTTGTTTTAAGGGAAAAGATTAAATGGAAAAGTGGGCTAGGGTCCACCTTAGTTCCCATGACATAGCCAGGACACTGCCCCCTGCTGGCATCTCATACCTCCTTTGGGATAAGGACCTGTCCTCCTCCTCCTAGCTGCTCAGAAGCACAAAGCATAAGCCAGAAGCTGACTTGGGACCCTGTCCCCTCTGGATCCCTGCCCTCCTCCACCATGAGTATATAACAGGACTGTGAGGAGCAGATGACTGCCCCTCATGTCTTTCTATGTTGGGTTCCTTCTGGGCTCTTTCCAAGGTCTAGAACAGGGCCTCACCTGTTGACTGCATTATATAAGTAGTTGGTAAGCACGTGACTGGATAAATAAATGAACTGGCTGCGTTCCTCCAGCTGAGTTCATAGTCCATGAAGTGAGGCTAACACAGCCCCTGCCCTGGCAAGGATGAAAGTAAATCCTGGTGGGGAAGGCTGTGTGCACTGCAGGGGAGTGTGCAGACAGCTGTACTGCCCTCACCTCACTGAGCTGCTGCTGTCTGGTTTAGGCTCCACATTCCAGGGAGATAGGTTATGCTTGTAGAATTCCCCAGGAGATAATCTAATCAACATTTTAGGGAATGGGGAAGAGGCATTTTTAAGCCTCATTTCAGATCTGCTCAGTGGTAGGCCTAAAACCACATTAGAGACTTTAAGATTACTGGGATGTAGGGGAGTTTTAGGAGGGAAAATGCATGTTTCCACAACTCTGTCCAGTTATTTCAAGTCATTTCCACAAACTTACTGCAGGTGGAGCCCTTGGGATAAGACTGTATCCACGATCCAGTTCTGCCTCTGCTTTTTTAAGCTTTCAGAATAAATTAGCCTTAGATGAATACTTCTACTGTGCCAATGAAGCAAGAGAATTCCAGCAAAATCTGGTTCATTGATAGACAGTTGAGCAAAAAGATTCAGGTCCAAGAAGCTGTTTTATCTTACTACGTCCTCCCCTGATCCCAAGAATGTAATACTAGGATGATTTGGATGCTAAATATTGTGGGCAAATTTATTCAAGAGTTATTATAAAACTGGCATCTGTCCCCATCTCCATCTGAGTCTGCTGGAGGCACTGTGGACTGAGGACCAGGCCTCACCTTGTAAATTTTGTCTGATGTTATTGGCCCACGTTACAACACAGGACAGCTGATTTCCACTCTCACTCCAACACTGGTGAATCATCACTCTTGGGGTGCTCAGAATAGGGTGACTGGTGCATAACAAAGCTTCAGCAGCAGCCAAGAATTGCAAGCACAGGACTCACTGAATGCAATTAGAGACCTGGATGTGAGGCAGATTTTCTCCCTTGAAGGTGGGAAGGAGTAGTGTATCTGTTAGAGGCCTCTCTGCGTGGGCAGAGGCTCTGTCCATGCAAAGAGGTCTCTAACAGAGGAATAGGTAGGAGTGGGTATGGGCAGTGGGACTCAGAAGCTGCCCTCACCCAACCCTCTTTCGTGGCACAGGTTTGAGGTCTTCCGTGGAGTGGGATGATGTGCGTGTCATATTTGATGGGCACTCAGTTATCTGACCGTCTCCCTTACTAAGGGGACCCCCTCCCTTCTTGTCCCCTGCTAGTGCATAAAGGTGTCCCCAAGGAGGTGCTCTGGCCAGCCCCAGGAGTGGGGATGCAGAGGAAAGATCATGGAAACCAAGATGTGAGAGATGTGATTGCCTCCAACCCCATACTCACAGGGGTTCAGAACAAGTCCCTAGCACAGGGAAATGGGACTGAAGTTCAGCATTCAAGGACCACTCCCTTCCCATCCCCCACCCGTCCCCACCCCGATCCACTCGTATGGGAAATCCAGCCGTGCTGCCATATTGGCTCCTGCAGTGCACTGAGGATGGGGTCTCATCAACAGAAGGGACCCTATCACGTACCACACGGTCCAAAGACCCATTAGACACGTCTCTTCCTATCACAGGAGTCCCCACTCTCCTCCTTTTCATCTTCACAATGCCAGCCTGGTCCTAGCCTGCTTCAGCCTAAAGGGTGGGCACCAGCCAGGGCCAACCTCTTCCTCACACCCAGCCAGCTCTCACAAGCACTACCTTCAGCCTGATGACCTCTCCTAATGACCAGCTTCTCAGCACAGTCTTTCTGTGCATCTTTACAAGGTTAAGTTTCTGCACATCTTTACAAGGTTAAGTAAAGTAGATCAGAAAAGGTTAAAACAAGCGACTGCGTATAACAGTGAGTTCACTCCCACCCCCATCGGTAGAGTTGTGTAAGCAGCAGCAATTATGACCTCTATTTAGGAGATTTCTGACTCAGTCACTGTTTGGGACCCTTCCTTTGAACTGATTTCCCAGGCTGACTCCCAGCTGAGCTAATCTTTCAGTTCTGTGGTTCACAATCCCACTTTGTGCAGCACTAGGGTAGCCTCACCCAGGCTCATCCAAAAGAGCAAATGGTCAATGTGCTCTTAACCAATGTGTATGGAGGGACCCTGAGCTCAAGCTACTGCACTGGAAGCTAATGAGGATTTAGGGATGAATACTATCTGTCTTAGTCCTTTTAGGTTTCCATAACAAAATAGACCAGGTCATTTATAAATAATAGGAATGTATTTCTTGTAGTCAGGAGATTGAGAAGTCCAAGATCCAGATGTTGGTAGATTTGGTGTCTGGTAAAGGCTTGCTCTCCACTTCTAATATAATGCCTTCTTGCTGTGTCCTCACACGGCAGAAGGGCAAAAAGGGTATGAACTCCCCCTCAGAGCTCTCTGATAAGGGCGCTGATCACCTCTGAAAGCTCTCGCCTCTACTTTTGCACTAGGAATTAAATTCCAACAAGAATTTTAGAGGGACACAAATACAACATTTCCTAAAGATACTGTGTTTCCCTGAAAATAAGACGTACCCAAAAAATAGGCCCTAGCAGGATTTCTATGCATTTGTTAAATATAAGCCCTACCCTGATAGACCTAGTGATGGGCGTGGCTATGCAGAGCAGTAAGGAAGATTGGAACACCTTTTATCTTCCACAGCTCCTTTCTCCCTTTGAGCTTGTGCAGGTGCAGGTATGGTAACCGAGGTTGCAGGCATCCTATTGCGCACATGCGAACAGCTAGGGGAAAGGAGTTCACTCATCACTAGCACCAGCTCCACTAACAAGGTTCCAGAAGAAGATGACTTAAGTGTATTTGAATAAATGTAGATTGTTGTATTATACTTAATACAAATAAGACATACCCTGAAAATAAGCCTAGTGTGTCTTTTTGAGAAAAAATAAATATAAGACAGTGTCTTATTTTCGGGGAAACACGGTATCAGGTGCTGTAAATGTTCCCTTTCACATGAAGTAATGTGATTAGTTAAGGATTCAGACATTAGCCTAGATTATCACATGGTTATTTACAAGGGGAGACAAGGGAGATTTGCCACAGACACACAGAGAAGGAGGTGTGTGAAGGTGGAGGCAGAGACTGGAGTGATGTGGCCACAAGCCAAGGATGCTTACAGCCACCAGCAGCTGGGAGAGGCAGGCAGGGTCTCCCCAGCAGAGCCTCTGGAAGGAGCCTGGCCCTGCCAACTCTTGGTTTCAACCAAGTAATACTGATTTAGAACTTCTGGCCTCCAGACCATGAGAATCAATTTCTGCCTTAAGCCACCAAGTTTGTAGGTAAACTAAAGGCAGGTGTTCATGGATTAATCCTTGGTGTTTCACAGGTACCCCAAGCCAGACCATGGCTGGGGAGGCACTCAACAGAAGGACTCTTCATTTGGAGGGCTTCCCACAAGTCTCACCCCAACTACACTTAGCCACAGAGGCAAAGGTGGGTGGGGGCAGGGAAAACTTGATTCTTGACTGTTTTCCTCAAAAATCTTCCTTGCAGGACGGTGCCTGTCACTCAAAGGAGTAGGGCACCAGCCCCATATGCCAGAGGTGGTGGGTTCAAACCTAGCCCCGGCCAAAAACTGCCAAAAAAAACTTCCTTGCATTTCAGTTATCAAACTCATCTTGCACAAGCCAGAACAGATGTTTAGGGGACAATTGGGTATAATGAGTAATGACACAGCAGGGGGCACCCCAGGATGCAGATGTTCCATTTCTAGAGTCTTTCCAAGCCAAGCCTTAGTGTTAGGCAGTCTAGGCAGTCCTCGAAGCCCTGGGGAAGCAAATTTTCCTCTGTAGGTGATGACAGATGGTGGGTTATGCAGTTTGGGATGGTTTGGGATGACACTGAAGCAGTGAGGAAGTAAGGATCTGCAAGGCTGGTAGCACAGGAGGGCACTTCTGCCACGGCCCACTCAAACACCAGCATCCACTTTGCTGGGTCCTGGGCTGGGCATAGACATCATTCCTGCCCTCTGATAACTTCTCACCAGTCAGGGAAGCATAGGAGGGGGAGGAATGGCTCCATTCCTATCCCAAGCATCACCCACTCTCACTGGGGCTTTGCAGGGATGGGTGCACCTGACTTAGAGTAAAGACCATTTTACACCCAGAGAGTAAATACTACTTATACTCACTAAAACAAACTGGAAAAGTGTAAGAGCATCAGCAGTCTCATACACACACACACACACCATACACGCACACACCATACACGCACACATTCCCATACATACACACACATTAGGCTGATCGGTGTTATTTGATGTAACCAAACCCTGGAGGCTGAAGAACCATCATGGATATGGAGATGCTATGGCAATGCCTGCAGCCAGTAAGCAGGGGAGTGAGGCTGAATCTGGACACTGAACGGAGTTCCTCTGGGCCCATGAGAGGGACCATCTCAGAATGGCCACAGGGGGTCTCAGGGTGGTGGTTTCTAGATGGCCTGGGTTATCTCCATATCATGATGGTTTTGTCAAAGTCTTTATGTTGATCTTGTATTATTTGTGTAATATGAAAAGCCATTTTCTTTGGTGTAGAGGCAGAGACACCTAGCACCTGCATAGGCAACTGAGGCACGATGAGGCCCTGGGCCAGATTCAAATATGTTAAGGCTCAGGCATGCTGTGCCTGGGACCTGGGACCTGCCTTAGCTAGTCAGTGCACGCTGAGGGTACACAGAGTCACATGTTGCCACAAACTGTTCTCCTCACTGGTGAAGGAAGGTGAGGACATCCTTCTATCAGAAGAGGACACCGGCTCGGCACCTATAGCTCAACCGGCTAAGGCGCCAGCCACGTACACCTAAGGTGGCGGGTTCGAATCCCCAGCCCGGACCCGCCAAACAACAATGACGGCTGCAACCAAAAAATAACCGGGCGTTGTGGCGGGCGCCTGTGGTCCCAGCTACTTGGGAGGCAGAGGCAAGAGACTCGCTTGAGCCCAGGAGTTGGAGGTTGCTGTGAGCTGTAATGCCACGGCACTCTACCCAGGGGGACAGCTTGAGGCTCTGTCTCAAAAAAAAAAAAAGAGGACACCAAGGTTCAGAGTGGCCAAGTACCTGCTCAGGGTTGGAGAGCAGATAAAGCCAAGCCAGACCCCGCCCAGGGGGGCTAACAATGGAGCCCACCCTCCCTGCTCCTCCAGCAGGTAAGAGAGCCCTAGGACTCTTCCAAGGACTCAGTTCACTCACTTGCTGGGCCCTGGATGATGCTGCTGCCCCACCCTATCCCAGCTCACTGGACATCTGAGCCTGGGAGGAGCCCCTGGTCCTGGGGTGCCCACACCCTTTCCACATCCTCTTCTCTCCTTCCACAGCAGGCCGCTCAGCCTGCTGAGTCTCTGTTGGCTGCTCTTAGGAGCCAGATTCTTTGATAATGTCCCATGTATTGCTTTGGTGACTTTAAAATTTTTCTATTTCATTTATTAAAATTAGATAACACTTGCACCTGGCACAAAGATTTGAACAGTGTAGATAGTAAAAATTCCTCCCCCCAGTTTCAGCACCCTGTTCTGCTCCCAGGATATTTGTGTCTGTGTCCACAGGTGACATGCTGACCCAGCGTCCAGGGTCTGCAGAAGTCCACACACTGATTTCCTAGAGCCACGGGAATTTATTCTCACAGTTCTAGAGGCCAAAGCAAGGTGTCAGCAGGTCTGGACTCTCTGAAAGCTCTGGCTCCTTGGCTATGGCAACATAACCCCAACCTCCCTACAGCGCTGTTCCTGTGATAAGGATGGTGGTGTTGGATTGTGGCCCAGCTGCTCCAGTCTGACTTTATCTTAACTACTTACAGTTGCAAGAATCCTATTTCTAAATAAGGTCACATTCTGGGGTCCTGGAGGTCAGGAGTTCCACATATGAGTCTATGAGTCTTGGGGGGCACAGTGCAGTCCCTAAAAGACACACAGAGAGACACGTAGGACTGTGGCGAGGTCTGGGTCTCGTGCTCCCTGTCCTCACAGCCTGGCCCTACTTGCTGATTTACTGCTCCTAGTCCTTGGGCAGCCCCATATCTGATGTACCCCATCTCTCTCCCAGGTGCATAATGTAGTCACATGAAGATAAATTCCACTCCTATGGTGCTATGTGGCACTGGGGAGGAACCCCAGCATGTGGGTCAGGTTGGGAAGTGGCTGCTAAACCTACTGGAGCTTCTAACTTAGCTACCTCCAATGGGAGAAGGGGAGGAAAGGGTGCTTGTTCCAGAAGACCTCCTCTAATGCCCATCAGCCCCCTGCCCTCCGAAAGGATGGCCAAGCCTCAATTTCTCCTTCGGACATAACCAGCAAACATTCTTCCTGAGCAAGACCTCAGCTCCCCAACAAGTCCTGTGAGACCACCAGCATCCATTCCAAGACCAGGAGGGCTGAGCTGTCCAGACTGGTGGGGGCCCTGTGCCAGCCATCTGTGGTTCCCAGAAACTTCCCTCTGGCTCCTCAGGAAAAGGCTCCCTGCACTGTGGTGGCCCCAGCTCTTTGTTCAGCTTCATTTCTCCAACCCCAAGTCACTTCCAATCAAGGTCACAGGCAGCCTGAGCCGTCTGAAGGTCCCTTGTGATTTGGATAACTCTGAGCACAAATCTATGCTCCATTGTGGAAACCCAAACCTGCTTCCACCTCGAGGTGCTCTCATATTAAAACCAGACATTCCCACTCCCTGGGCCTTGAAGTGACCACAGCCTCGCATATCTTCACCGAGATGAGGAACACTGGGATCCCTTTAGCTGGGACTGAGAATTCGTAGCCAGTTACTCATACGAGGAAGCCAAGCTCTGATTTTGCTGCAGTACTTGTAAAAATCTTCATGAGAGCCCGCATCCACGGAGCCTTTTCCTAGGGAAAAGGTCTGTCTCTGAGTGGTTTCGTGCATTGTCTCCAGCCAGCCACCATGGCCACCAGTAGAGGACTCTTGTGATGTCCCTTTCCAGAGGAGGAGATGGCAGAGCTGGGACCCAAATTCATGCACTTCTACCTATCCTGATGTTCTGTGCCCAGGAAAACTTGCTGGGAACCACCCAGATAGCGAGTGCAATATTGTCTGTGAGAAGAGCTGTTTTTGAAGTTAAATCTGCCTGCACATGTGCTGAGGCCTGCCACAGGCTGAGAAATTGGGAAAAAAGAAAAAACAAACCCAGAGAAGAGTGGCTACAGGGAGGGGTGGGTGGCAGAGCATGATGGAGCCAGGAGAGCAGCTTCCCCTGAGGATCCAGATGGGGGCACGTGGTGTTCTCTGGCAACTCTTTTAACTTTTGCAAATGTTTGAAAAGTTTCTCGAAATTAAGCGAGGGGGTAAGGGTGAGGGGGCAGGAAGGCAGTAGGGATGGCCAGAATCCTACAGTGTGAATAGAAGGGGCCTTCAGGCTGGAGAGCCCCGCCCAAGTAGGGACGGAAACCTACACGGCGGCCAAGCCCAACCCTGGGGTAGGGGCCAGCAAAGGGGAAAGGACCATGTCCAGCACCCCTCAAAGCACAGGCAGGGTCTCCAGCAGGCCCTCGGGCTGGGAAAGGAGCAGTCCCCTGGTACAGAGTCCTGTTCCCAGGAACAGCAGTGTTGTCGTTGTCCAAAGTGTCCTCTAGACTCCTAACGACGGTGGGGAGGAGGCTTCTCCTCTGCCAGGGCAGCAGGGACCCCAGGCCTGGAGCACTTCCCACCTCTGTCCGCGCTGAGGGTCTTGAAGAGCTGGACTATGGACACTGCTGCTCCCAGCTCCAGATCCCCTTCTTGGTCCCCATTCTTTGGGTGGAACCATCTCACTGCTCAGCGCTCTAGCAGAGGACGTGTCCTCTGCTCTCTTTTACCTCCATCCTCCTCTCGCCGCCATACTCCTCCCTCCCTCCTTCACCCCTTCTCAAGTCCCTCTCTCCCTCTGTCTCGCTCCTTCCCCCTAGTACCTTCTCTCCCCCCACAGTTCTCTTCTTACCCCATCTGTCCCCTTCCCACACCCTCTTTCCCATCCCGTCTCTCCTCTCTGCTCCTCCTCTCTCCCCCTCCTAATCTTCCTGCTTTGTGCACTTCCTTCTCCCCCTTTTCCTCCCTCCCCTCCTCCCTCCACTTCCTTTCTCCTTTTCCTTCTCTTCCTCCTCCCCCAGCCTTTGGGCTCTGCTGGGAGTGGAACTCTGGGAAGCATCCACTTAACAAATTATGAAAATTATTATCCTTTGCCCAGTTTTTAAAGGGAGAAAGTGGCTAGATTCCCAAAAGGCAATCAAAATAATTTTCAAACACTGGGTCTTTTTCAAAATGAACGTTACAATATATGCTAAAGACTTGTCTACACCATTATCTCCCCTCAACCCCACACCAGCGGAGGGAGCGGGGGCATTATTGCTGTTCCCACCTTGCAGCTAAGGACAGCAAGGTCACTCAAGGGCACTGGCTTGCTCACAACCGTAGTGGGTGAGTGATAGAGCTGAAATGAGGTGCCCTGATGCCCTATTTCACACCCCACAGCTACAAGGACATTTCATGCTGGTTGTGACACAAGAAACAGACTATTTTACAAATCAGCAAGAATTCTTAAATTGTACTGCTACCCAGGCCTGAGCCAGGAGGGCCCAAAGAGGAGAAAAAAAGGCATTGCCAGGTACCCTCCCTCTTCGCCCAGGTACAGACCCAGACAGCCATCCTGGGCTGTACCTGGTTAAGGGCTGCACTGGGCTTCATTGCTCACTGCTCAGACCAGGGTGGGAAGCTCCTTTTGGGCTTCCTCATCTCCTACCTCCCAGTATGTGCTATGGCTTTCAACTTGCTCTTCTAGGGCTCAGCTTTAATCTGGCAATCTTCAGCTCAACAACCTTCCGTGGCTCCCCACTGCTTTGAAATTAAGAGTCATATTCTTTAGCTCAGCTTGCATTGTCCTTCATGACAGACTCCAACCCACCATTTCTCTCCTTCCCAGTGGCTCAGTTCCTAACATGCTCAGTCCTGCCTTTGGTCTTGCAGCCCCTGTACTTTATCAGCAAGCAGAGAGCTGTCACCTCAAACAACCAGGTTTCCCTTTATTTGCAACATAGTATCACATCCACAAAACTCAGATGAAAACAAGTGCTTATAAGATACGAGGAAATAGAAATGGACTTAATAGAAATGGACTTGGCTATTGCAGAGAATGAGTCTTTATTTATTAATTTATTCATTTTGAGACTGAGTCTCAGTTTGTCACCCTTAGTAGAGTGCCATGGCATCTTAGCCCACAGCAATCTCAAACTCTTGGGCTCAAGTGATTCTCTTGCCTCAGCCTCCCAAGTAGCTGTGACTATAGGCATCCACCACAATGCCTGGCTATTTTTAGAAATGGGGTCTCACTTTTGCTCAGGCTGGTCTCTAACTTCTGAGCTCAAGTGATCCACCTGCTTTGGCCTCTCAGAGTGCTAGGAATACAGGCTTGAGCCACAGCACCCAACAAGTAAAGGAGAGACCCGTCAGCCTGGGATTTCCATTCTTTGGCATTCACTACCAGAAAAACTCTCAGATCCATAACGAAAGATGGATGGGGCTTGGTGCCCATAGCCCAGCTGTTATGGTGCCAGCTACATGCACCAAGGTGGGTGTGAGCCCAGCCTGGGCCAGCTAAACAACAGTGACAACTGCATCAAGAACATAGCCAGGCGTTGTGGCCAGTGCCTGTAGTCCCAACTACTTGGGAGGCTGAGGCAAGATAATCACTTAAGCCCAAGAGTTGGAGGTTGCTGTGAACTGTGATGCCATGGCATTCTACCCAGGATGACATAGGGAGAGAGAGAGGGAGGGAGGGAGGAAGGAAGGAAGGGAGGGAGGGTCTGTTCATTCCAGTATTAATTGTAAAAGCAGAGAGTTGCAAACCTCACAAAAAACTTTCAATAGGGGCATAAACCATCCTAGCAGTGGGAGTGTGTATTTTTCTGCATGAATGCAATAGTATTTTCCATTGACTAATGTGTGAATGTGACTTCAACTTTCTTCCTACTGAGAGGTAGGGTCCCGTGTCTCTCCTTTTGAACCTGGGTGGGAGCATGGACTGTTCCAATCAATGCAGAGTAAAGCTATGTGATTCCCAGACTGGGTTCTGCTGGTGCTCCTCTCCTTTCCCCCTCTCTCTCCCTCTCTCCCCCCTTTCCTCCTCCCCACCCACCCACCCTTGTCCTGGGAACTCTGGTTGTGAGGAGGCCCAGGTCACGTGGGGAGGCCCTATGTAGGGGTCCCTCAGCAGAATGCTGGCATCAGCTCCCACATAAATGAACAAATGGTTCCTTAGATAAGTCCTGACCCTCTTTAAGTCTTCCAACTGAGATCTAGACTTCAGGAATTGGAAGCAAGCCCGCCCAGAATCTGTGAGCATTCTAGTAAATGATTGTTTGTTTGTTTGTTTTTGGCCGGGGCTGGGTTTGAATCCACCACCTCTGGTATATGGGGCCAGCGCCCTATTCCTTTGAGCCACAGGCGCCGCCTGTAAATGGTTGTTTTATACTACTAAGTTTGGGGGACATGTATGATGCAGGAGTGGAAATAGACAGTGTGAGTGTTGGATTAGTACATAGTGGTTAAAAAAGTAGACATTACTACATTTATAGGCATGGCTAGATTTCAAATCTATACTTTTAAAAATGAGAAGTGGGGGAGGTATAAAACATCATATTGTTTTTGCAAATGAATACCCTAAAGTGGGTACCTGGAGTGGCAGGGGGTGAGGTAAAGATAAATGAGTTTGGGATGAGGGATGAAGGAAGCGAAAATAAGATAAAATTTAAATTAAAAATGGAAATTTTCTAGAATTATTCCAAAAGAAAAAAGTTGAGTAGAACAGAACAAAACAGGTGGTGGCTGGCCGTGGTTTTCGCTCCCTTCATCTCGCTCTTGGGATCATTCCCCATGACTTGTGGGGTGTCTTTGGCTACTAGTTGCAGCACTTAGAGGACCCAGGGTGAGGAAGGCAGGGTCCCTGCCAGAGGCAGCTCACTGCCCACCTGAGAAGGGCACCAGGTTCTCCTGAGGCATTTGTCAGAGATTCTAAGGTGGTTCTAGGAAGGGGTGGAGAGGGGCAGCAGAGGAGGTGGCCTAGGCGATGGAAGGAGACACAGGAAGAGCAAAAGCGGACGGAGAGAAGTGTCGTCCAGAAAGGCAGCGGTGGCGTCTGTAAGGAAATACAAATGTAGCTTGGGGGTGATTACAGGTGGAGCTTGTAGACATGGAAACGCCGGAAGGTGACAACCTGTGGACTTTGAGAGGTTCCGCTTTTCTGGAACTCTGGCCTTGGCTGTGGAAGCACCAGAACGCTCCGCTGAAGGCAGCGACATCTCAGGGGTCAGTCCCTGAGAGCTCATCCCGACTGACCTTGCCCTGCCCCAAACTGTCCGAGGGGATGAGACTAGGTTGAGAACAGCTCTTCCATTTCAGCCACGTCTAAATCCGCAGAGATTCCGATTCCCTCTCCCGCCTCTGTCGACAGTCTCTGAACTTGGCCTCTGGCCTCCCCACTCACCTGAACGCAGAGCTTCGCTCTCAGCCCGGATACCAGAACAAAGCACTGAGGCAGTGGCTCCGGCAAGCACCATTCCAGCCAGACCACGCTCCCCCACCAACCTTGAGCCTCAGTCTGGATCTGCCCATTCGGCAACATCCGCACTGCGCGCCCTGGCTTCTCCGATGCAGTGGTCGGGAATCAAGCCGGGACCCAGCCTCCGTAGTTCAGTGTCCGGGCGCCTGACGCTGCACGGTGCCGGGGCTGAGAACTCGCCCTCCGCAACGCCCAGAAGGCGGGTGCCGGGGGAGGAGGTACCCACCCCTTCCGTCTATTACCTCCTGGAGCTGTTGCAGTCCCAGCGACTTTCTCACGCGCGCCCCCCAGAGGCAGTGGGAAGACGCCAGCGAGCATGGTTCCGCGCGCCATCGCCCTCCTGGACTTGCCCAGCCTCTACCCCAACAGCCTCATACCCACAGGCGTGCTGATTGGCTTCGGTTTACAGGATCAGAGACGCCAGGAGCCTCGTCCAGGGCCATACAACTCCAGAGCAGAGGGAATTAGGATGTAGGCCCCGAGGGAGCCCTGAGGGCCTGAGGGAGAGAAATGGAGGAGACAGCACCAACCTCGAAGGTTCCTGCTTGGACCGGAAGGAAACGCGCAGAGGGGCTCCTCCCAGGTGGGCCCAGGGCAATCCGCATATATTAAATAGTTATCTGAACCGTACTTCTCCGCACCATCTTTTTATGGGGCCCCTCTCTGGATTCAGTCTCTCTATCTATCAAAAGCACCCATCGGTTAGACGATATCTGCCCAGAGCGAACTCTTGTACTCCAAACGAATTGGGGCACTCGTTTCTTCCCCTCCATCCTTGGCCCAGCCCCTCTGGCTGGGTTCGCTCTACCCTTGCAGGGGTGTCCAACATGTGGCCCCGCGGACCGCATGAAGATTATTTGTTTGCTAATCTGTGGTGTTGGATATCGGGAAAATTAAGCAATGGACTTTTTTTTTTTTTTTTGCTCGTCAACTTTCGTTAGTGTTTGGTATTAAATGTGTGATCCAGGACAACATTTCTTTCAACGTGTGCAGAAAAATAAAAAAAGAAGAAAGTTGGACATCCCTGCAAGTCTCTCTGACCCTGGCAGGAAGCAAGGCATGGGAGATTTAGAGAAGCCTAAGATCCCTCCACCCCACCACTTTGGCTCAGTGGGGAGATGAGACCCCATCTACGTGGCTGTCTCTAGGCCGAACAACTGAGTCAGTCTCTACCACAGATTATTTTTACCCCTCCTGGAGCACGATGTGGAGTCAAAGGAGAGGGGTCGATTATCTGGTCCTGGAGTCTGCCAGGAAAGTCCTCCCAACCGAGGGAGCGCAAACACGGGACACCAGAAGCCCTTTTCAGCAGTCTCCAGTAGGCTCACCCAGAGGTGCACCATTTTGTATCTTCAGCCACTGGCTTAACACGATCCCTCCTGGTTTCATTTCCCCGTTTCTCCTCTGCCCCGCAGACTCCAGGGCATCGCTGTGAGGCCAGCCTGCAGCTGCAATTGCAGGCCTGCCGGAGCCACCCACCATGTGGGGGAATGTCTTCTCTTCTCCTGTCAGTTTTTCCTGCTGGAAAATAGTGGGCGATGCTCCCCTACTGTAGTTATTTGGCAAGTTAAAGCTCAGAGGAAACCCTGGGCCTGCACTTTACCTCTGGGAACTGGCAGCACTCAATTGAACAGGAGTAAGGGGTTGGTAATGGAAGGTAAATGTTACCTTCGAAATAACCCGTCTCCAGTGAAGTCGGCTCCACCAGCAGCACCATCACCCGCTCCCAGCGGTAGTGGGTTACAAGGTTATCCCTGAGCAGCCACAGTTCCCAAGGCCGCAGTGGGGCCCGGGACGCATTCTGTCCCCACACTCTCTGCTGCAAAAGTGGGAAGGAACTCCACTCTTACAACGAAGAAACAGGCGCACAGAGAGGAGCACCTGCCCCCAGATCTCAGAGCAGGACCGTGGCTGAGCCAGAAGCTCCCACCCCTTTCTAAGCCTCGGGACTCTCAGGCATCCGAGCAGTGGGGGTGTCATCACGGGGGTATCCACCCTCACTCAATGTGACATCCGACGGAAATCGGGCTGGGCCCCAAGGAGTTGCATTTCCTTACACACTGGGATTGAGCCTGGGAACTGCAGAATTCTATCGAAGTACAGTTGTTATAGAAAACATATTTAATTAACTGTAAATAGTAAAATATGCCTCATTTTTTCCAGCTGTGTTTTGGCACTGTTACCATTTTTAAATTCCACGCGGGATCTTTCAAAAAACAGGTTGTGACCCAGCCTCTTGCAGTTTCTTAGAAGCCTCGGGGTCTCCACGCCGCCCTACACACATGCACATAGATACACAGGCACACACGTGCACTCATGCACATACCGGGCGAACGCACACAGAAGCACACACAGTTACTCACGCTCGATCCAACACTCTCCCCGCGGCAGGATAATTACGATTCCTGCCAGACAGTGATTGGCCAGCCTGTTTCTCATCTCTGCCACACAACCAATGGGGGGCCGCCCAGGAGAGGCCCCGCCCCCCCCGGCGCGGGTGGCGCGGGCCCTGGGAACGGATCACGCGGAGCCGAACCCGGTGCAACCCCCAGCCTGCGCCCCGGGCCGCCCGCCCTCGGCCCAGCCGCCGCCTGCGTGCTCAAGTCCGGTCATCGGCCCGGCTTGCGGCCCGCGGCGGAGTCCTTGGGGCTCATTGGGCTGCCCACCAGGCCCAGCCCGCTCCACCCCGCCCCTGCTGGCTCCTCCCCCTTCCCTCCCCCAGTGAGGCCGGTCCGGGCGGCAACCAGAACAGCGACGAGAGTGGAGAGCTAGGCGGCTGCCGGGCCGGCTGTCGGCGAGACCCCGCTCCAGGCCCAGCCCAGCCCGGCGGCCCCGCGGGGCCCGACGCCAGCGCTCCGAGCAGAGATTCCTAGGCAGGCCCGCGCGTTCGCCCAGAAGCCGCGCGTCCCCATCCCCAGCGGATACCGGGACCTGCCCCCTCCCCGGGCATCCCGGACCTCGAGGAGGACGGCAAAGCAGCCCGACGGGCCCGCGACCGCGATGCCAGACGAGCTGACGGAGCCTGGGCGCGCCACGCCAGCCCGCGCCTCTTCCTTCCTCATCGAGAACCTTCTGGCGGCGGAGGCCAAGGGCGCAGGGCGCGCGGCCCAGGGCGACGGCGGCCGCGAGGACGAGGAGGAGGATGACGACGACCCAGAGGATGAGGATGGCGAGCAGGCGCGACGGAGACGGCTGCAGCGGCGGAGACAGCTGCGCGCGGGCACTGGGCCCAGCGGGGAGGAGCGGGCCCGGACGCGGCTCGTACCGGGCGCGCTGTGCCTGGGTCCCCGGCCGCCCCCTGGTCCTGGCCCGCCCTACGCTCTGAGCTGTGGAGGTGCTACGCGCTGGTATCCACGGGCGCACGGCAGCTACGGAGGCGGCCTCAGTCCTGACAGTGAGTGCGGGAGTCGGGAGGGATGGGCCAGCGGCTGGGCCCACTTCCTCCCCATGCATTCGTTTTGTGACTTCGAGCTTGTCGCGGCCCATTCTGGGCCATCCTCTCCCTTGTATAGCGGGGTCTGGGCGTGCATAGGCCTTCGCGAAGCCCTTGATTGGACCGATTCCGAGGCCTGCGCTCCGGGACAGGGGCTCCACGAGGAGAAGGTCGAAGGCGCCGGGCTCTGGTGGTCTCGAGAAGGCTGAGAGCCCGCGGAGAGATGCCAGGGAACAGGACAACAGACCGCTGAAGAAAAGAGAAACAAAAAAGAGAGTGAAATAGGGCAGAGAGAGAAATAAGAGACCTGGAGAGAGGGTGGGAGCAAAGGAAATGAAAGGATGAAGAAAGAAGGAAGTGGAGAGGGGCAAGAGGATGGGGGGGGGGCTGGAGGAAAGAGAAATCCAGAGTGACAGAAGAGAAGAAAAAGGGAGTAAGAGATAAGGAGCACACATGAGTCAGACGTGGAAAATAAAGGGGGGCATTGAAGAGAGGGTGCCACTGTTGCGGGGCTGATGTGGAGGGAAGCCTTCTTCCACAGCATCTGCACCCCCCAGCCCCATTCCTTCTGTGCTTCCACAGACAGCCTGGGGCAGGGGCCTTGGTCCTGGCCCTCCCAGGCACAGGATCTACCAGGCAGGAAGGTAGCCTGAAGCCCCCATCCAAAAGAGAGAGCCCCTCTGTCTTTTTTCTGCTCCTCCTTCTCCCCTCCTTTGTTCCCTGATGAGGCTTTGGAGACTGGAGGTTGGGGCTTCTAACCCCTCTAGCCTGGGCATCTGCCCCCTGAGGGCTGCCCCCCCTCCATAGTTCACTGACCCCTTTTTAGACCTGTCCTTTGTGGGGAGACCTGTGGGAAGAAAACCAGGAAAGCCACTCCAATCCTCCAGCCCTGGCTTTGTCATAGCCT
>NW_003852541.1:2192981-2247204 GCF_000181295.1 Otolemur garnettii | reverse complement strand
CCCCCCCCCGCCAACACAGTGTGCAGACTGAGGCCACATCAGGATTCTTTCTCGAGCCTGTGCCTCTGGAGTCCATCTCTGTTCTATGCATGTCAGTATGTGCTGGGGGATAAGTAGCCTGCAGGCCACACTTACCCCACTCAACCATCAGATAACCCCCTCCATGGTGTGGGAATAGCCCCTCACAAAAGGACCTACATTTCAAAGCCCACACCCAGAAAGTCCAGGCCCTCTACCCACTTCTCATAAACTTGAGCAGGGCCTCCGTAGTTTCCCTGAAATCAAACGCTTTAATTTAGTGCCCTTCTGGAGGTGATTATAAAAAGGGTTTCAAGGGGTGAAATTTGCTCTCCTCTTGTCCCCTCCAGCACCCCAGTCAGCAGCCCCTGTGGAGGCAACTCCTTATTTCGTGTAATGCGGGTTAGGGTTGCCAGCTTAGCTCCTTGTAGCAACGGAGGGGCCTCTAGGAGTTGGGGTGTTTGGGCTATTGTTGGGAGACAGGGGCTCCTCAGATCTGGTAACATATAACCTGCTACCTGACCTTTCTGTGGGCACCATGAGGACACATGCCATGGCAGTGGGGCAGGGGTATGAACAGGATCTGCACACTCCATATACACCAGGCACAGAGCGGGAGCCACCTACACAAGTCTCACCAGTGTTCGCACCTTCCACGAGTGTGCAAATACACAGTAGGCACATCTCCGCTGGAGTCTGCAGTTTTCCAAGGGCCAGGCCAAACTCCACCTTGACCTCCAACCTGTTATTCTGGGCCGCCCCTTGCACATTAGGCTCCAGGCCAAGCCAGAAAGGCATTCTGGTTTAGTAGACCATAGCCACACGCAGGGCTCTGCATCCATCCCACACTGCTGGGGATAAAGAAAGGCAGAGCCATAAAGCCACAGCAGTAAGAGCCCTGCTGTCTGAGGTGGCTTCCCTCTTCTATCTGGATGAGCACTCCTAGGTCCTGGCAGGTTTTTTTAACCAGGTGTCATCCCCTGCCAACCCCATGGACCTCTCCTTACCTGTGGGAGATGAGGTGGAGTTTGGTACTTGAAACACAAACTCAGAGACCCTCTGTGGGCTTCTGTACCTCCTAAAACTACAAGCCTAATCACCAGCCTAGAACATGTTTAGGGCAGGTACCAGTCTAGAAGATGTTCAGGGCAGGTTGCTGCATGTTGCTAGGAGCAGTATTAATCCATGTTTCCTTTAAGCATGCTTGTGGCTGGAGTATAGATATGCCTCTGTAGGCATCTGGGTCAGCAGTATGGGGTGTCAGTGCACCAGTGTCACATGACTGGCATCTTTAGGGGATCTTTTGGGTGTGTTTGCCCTTCTGCGGGCAATGTTTCTATGTAAGCGGGCAAGTGTTTTACAACAGTTTCGGAGCGTGAAGAGGGAGAGGTCACCACAAGTCTTTATTCCTCTGTTTGGAGCACTCGGCTGGCCGGAGGCGGGCAGCTGGGTGGTAGGGGTGTTCTGCGCTTGTTTTCTAGGGTGTACTTTTCTCAAAAGGACATCTTTCCTCTTGTCCTAGTATTTCCCCAGGTCTTTTCTGTGTCTCTCCAGGAGGCCAGTGCTGAAGCTAGGAGTGGAAAGTGGTCAGGGGTCAAACCTGCTTTTGAAGTCTATTTGTATTTTGGTGTTTCCTTTCTTCACTCTTCCTTCTTGTCCTCTGTGTGTGGGTGTGCATTTTTGTGTGTGAGCGGCTGTGTGTGTTGGTTGGAGCAGCTCACTGGCCTTTGAGTCTGTGGCTTTATGGCTCTGCCTTTCTTTATCCCCAGCAGTGCGGGATGGATGCAGAGCCCTGCTTGTAGCTATGGTCGATCTCAAGGCGGGGAGCATCTGGCCTCAGTGATTGCGTCCGGAGATCCGACCCCTAGAACCAACCATGGTGCCCCTCTCTCCCCTGCAGCTAGCGACCGGGACTCACCGGAGACTGGCGAGGAGATGGGCCGTGCTGAGGGTGCCTGGCCCCGGGGCCCCGGGCCGGGAACAGTGCAGCGGGACGCAGCCGAGCTGGCAGCACGGGGCCCCGTGGCCAGCGCGGAGGAGGCAGCAGAGCTGGCCGAGGCCCCTGCGGCGGCTGGGGAAGTGCGCGGTGGCGTTGGCGTTGGTGGTGGTCGAAAGAAGAAGACACGCACTGTCTTCTCCCGCAGCCAGGTCTTCCAGCTCGAGTCTACCTTCGATCTGAAGCGCTACCTGAGCAGCGCCGAGCGCGCTGGCCTCGCCGCCTCCCTGCAGCTCACCGAGACGCAGGTCAAGATATGGTTCCAGAACCGCCGCAACAAGTGGAAGCGGCAACTGGCTGCTGAGCTGGAGGCCGCCAGCCTGTCCCCGCCGGGAGCACAGCGCCTCGTCCGCGTGCCGGTGCTCTACCACGAAAGTCCCCAGGCTGCGGCCGCCACCGGGCCCCCGGCCACTTTGCCTTTCCCGCTGGCGCCCGCCGCGCCCGCGCCTCCCCCACCGCTGCTGGGCTTCTCTGGGGCCCTTGCCTACCCTCTGGCGGCCTTCCCAGCCGCTGCCTCGGTGCCCTTTCTGCGGGCGCAGATGCCGGGTCTGGTGTGAGCCCTTGCCTGTTGGCCCACTCCCTGTGGCCGCTGTGGACCTCTGTGGACTGGCAGCACAGCGGAGGGCGCCGGCGGGGCTGGGGCGGTAAGGGAGGGCTGGACGGCTTCTAGGGCCGCCTCCGCACCGCGAGGGCGCAGGCTGCACCTAGGGTCACCAGCCCTTGTCCTGAGCTCCTGAGCTCCTCTAGAATGTAACGGGATGCCTGTGACTATGACTCCATCAGTTGCAAGGCTGGATCCCCACATGGAAAAAGACCATGGGGCAGCCCTAGCTGAGGAGCCGGTTCTTCCCGCCTCAGTCCAAGCCCAGCAGCCACAGAAAAAACTACAAACAGGTGGTCTGGGGACTGTGAGTGACTGCCCCATCCATGTGCTAAGCCCCCAACACAAAAGTCCCTTTCCCGGGACCCCAGCAGCAGGCCAGCAGGAGGAATGTGACTGTCCCCCTCCAGTGGGCCCTGATGGAGAAAGAACCCTGGACCTGTGGGACTCAGCTGATTGTCCATTCTGACAAGAGGGCCAGACTGGGGCTTCTCTCTTGGGATGTGGCCTCTGGGTTTTTTTGTTTTGTTTTATTTTGTTTTTTAATGAATCTACTTATTTGCGTATGGAATAAAAAGGGACATTTTCTGGACCGGTTCATTGCTTTGTGATCACTGGCTCAGAGACTACTCCTCTGGTGGCAGGCTGTGGTGGGTGCTCTTCTTCCTTGGGACACTTTCCAATGCTAACCAGGGATACCTGGAGCCCAGGGCTGGGCACGTCCGGGTGGACAGGGCAGAAGGTAGCTGTGAGGCAGGTGAGGGTGGAGCCTGATGACCACTGGAGTGTGTTGAGGCCCTGCCAACTGTGTGGCCACCTGTGTTCACTGCTTTTTCTCTTGAAGTTGAGAGCTGTATCTAACCATAAGGGGTATTTTTCTCTGGGCCAAAACAAAACACTGGTACTCAAGGTTAGGTGGAGAGTGCTGTGCCCTGCCTCAGGCCTCATTTTGGAGTCTAGAGTCTCAGCTACCTGAGGGACTGCCTTTCAGCACAGCCAGGTCAGAGCTTGTGATTACTGTCTCTCCTGGAAAGCTGTTTCAGTGGCTTGGATTACTGGATCACTGGCCTGCTTTGGGGTGAAAATGGGGAGTGGATCGGCCCTATGCGGAGTGGGGGGCACTATTTGGTGTGTTTGGAGCCCAGAGTCTGAGAGGGTTGTTTCGGTGGTGGAATTGAGCCCCCTAAAATCCCCTCTCCTACTTCACTTAGGAACACACACTCCCTTGCTGAGATGCAGAGACCCTGAACAGCCCACACACTGGGCCTGGGGCGCCTGAGTTAGAGCCAGACAGACCAGGAGAAGCCAGTGCAGTGTGGGTTGGGGGGGTCGCCCATCTGTCTGTGTGCCCTTGCCATCCAGCCCCTGACCCAGAATTATTTCCCCACTTGTCCACAGAGTTGGTTCTCAGTGGTGCTCTGAGGGATTGTCAGAAGGCTCTGTGGGAGGCTCCTTCAGCAGCCCTTGCCCTGCTGGGTCCTGCTCTGTTGCAGGACAGGGGTGGGCATTTTGAGAGACTCCTGTGGAGGGGGCAGCCATTCTCAGCCTAACAGCAGCACCACCTCTTCTGCTCTCGCTGCGGGTAGAAGCTGCTGCCTCAACCTCCCTGGGCTTCTTCAAGGCTAAATTTGAAACTAGTTTTCACTCTGCTTTGTTTGTTGGAGGGGGGCGGGATTTACAACAGGCTTCAATGCAAAGAAATGAAACTCAGTTTCAAAGTCCTTGCTCCTGGTCTGTGCCCACAGGGCCAGTAGGTGCCCTTCAGGCAAAGCCTGCTCTTCCCAGACCTCCACGCCCCCGGCTCAAGCTCCTCTTGGGAGCCTCGCTCTCTCGGCCTCTGTCGCCTTTGTGTTGGCCACACCCAGTCCCCAGACGCATCGTTGCCAGTCCTCAAAAGGACCTGGGCACAGCCTCGGAGCCTCGCGCGTTCCCGCACGCAGCCGCCAATGGCGTCTTCGGCTCTCGCGTTTGGGAAATGAGTGGTCCAGCAGCGGGGCCCTTGCGGCACTCTCCGGGGTCCTGCCTCGGTACTGTGCCTGGGCAGTGTGGTCGGCACTACGAAAGTCGCTGGGACTCTCCTCTTGCACCTTGGCCCTTTTAGAACCGGGTAAATAAAACGTAAGCTACAAAGGGTTACCGATGCGAAGCAACCGTTTTATTAGACTGTTGCCTATGCCAGCGAGGTCTGTAGGTCTAGTGGTGACTGCAGGGTGCCTCTGAGGTGGTGGCGCCGCGGCCGGCGGGAGCAGTTCCCTTAGCAGGGGACTTAGTCCGCACTAATGCCCTGAGCAGATGGCTGACTCCCTGAAACCATTTGATACCGGGGCCACAGAGACGCAGAACGGTGAAGGCAGCGAGGGCGCCGGGTCTGGAACTTCCAGTCCTCCTGCCCAGGAAGCGAGGAGCTCAGTCACCAGGCCTGAGCCTGTACGTCAGAATTCGTACAGTCTACGCGGCTCAAATTCGTGGTGGATTCGAAGAAAAGAGATATGTCTTCCGATAGAATTAGTTAAAAGTTGGGCTACAGCGCGGCTTCCGTCCTCCCTGCTCTGGACCCGGCCCGGGTCGGATCTACAGCCAGGAGGTGGTAAGAGAGGATGTTCTCTGAATTTTCAGGGGGAAAGGCCAGAGAGAGCTTGTCCCCACTCAACGCTGGGAGGCTAACACTGGAATAGAGCAGACCCAAAACTGGATTAGTAGCAGAACTGGCCCCACCCTATAATTATCTGCTAGGTTTGTCTTGGGGAACGGATTGCTCCAAGGGCACCACGAACCAGAAAAGCGGTGCGTACATTGTACTGTGCAAGGCCAGGCGGGGGTGAGCCAGCCCCTCTGAGCCCTGAGCTACTGTGCCATCGATCGCAGGCGCACCTCAGGCGCGTTGGCTCCATGCTGGTAGAAGATGAATGGCTTCGATCAGTCTCCAGCACACTGCCCCCACCCCCATCACGGTTCCACTCACCAGCCTTACTCTCTCCTTAAGTGAGGCTCAATTCCATCCACCCTCAGCAGCTCCAGGCTTCCACTTGCAGAGTTTTTGAGCCCAGTTGGGTCAAACAGGCTTTGGACACACCAGTCACATGTCCTTTGTCTGGATCCAATTGTGCTCCCCTGATGACCTTGGTCAAGTCCATTCTCTTTCCCTGGCCTCAGTTTCCCCATCACACACCTGTGGTAAGGATAGGGATCTATAACTTGTAAACACTCAGTCTTCTCTGACTTGAGTGAGGTCAACAGGATACCCCAGGGCAGCAGATGTAAACATTTCTTCGCAGCTCCCAGGTCATGGTCTGGTTGAGTGACCCATCTCCTCCTGGCCTAGTAGTCCTCTGGGTACTGCAAGAACTGAGTCCCCACTGGCATTGGCCTGAGAGGATGGTGGGAAATCAACTCCTTTCTCAGAGCTGAGCACCTGGGACTTGTGAAGGCGGGGAATATGCCCAGAGCACCAGATAGGGCCACAAAGGTGTGTGTAGGCTTTCAGTCTGGGCTTTAAGGGACCTGTTCTCTTTTTGATGACAAATGTGGTGCTGGAGACCTGGTGAAGATTCCCAACCCAGCTCATTCCAGGACCCAGAGCTGCTGAAATCCTAGAGACCCAGATAGGCCAGCTGACCTGTGGCCACTCGAGGCCCTGGGCCAGGACAACAGGCAACATCCAGTGCTCCCTCCCTACTGCCTCATCCAAAACCACACCAGGGCAGCCCTTCAAGCTGCCAATACCCCACCATCCTCCATTAGCCTGGCTGAGCACCTAGGGCCTCTGCTGCCCGCTGACCTCATTCAGGTCTTGTAAACCCAAGGTATCTCTTCATCAGCCCCCTCCCACCCAGCTGCTCAATGAAGAGGTTTCCCAGAGCCTGGGCTCTGCGCCCATCCAGAAAGTAGCCCAGCTGGACTGAGGCCGAAGGACCCGGGTGCTGGCCAGGCAAAAACCCAGAAGGAGGTAGGATGGGACAGGTAGGCCTCTTTTTCTCTTTCTCTCTGTCAGTGTCTCTCCCTCAAGCATCTTTCATGGCCTTCTGACCCCCAACTGGCACCTCACTGGGATGGGAAGCTGAGGTCCTGAGAGGGGCAGAGAAGCCACCAAGGTGCCCCAACACGTCCCCTCCACACACACACACACACACACACACACACACACTAGTCACTAAGCAGGCCAGCCAAGACCCTGGCCATCTTTGGGGTGGGATCAACCCTCCACTGGTGTTTCTGTTCCCGGCAAGTCTGATACTCCTGCAGTATCCAGCTCTCCCTTCCTGTCTATACAATAATGTGGACAATTCCCTTTGGCCATCTAGCCCCTCAAGTGACCATTGTGGGCATCCACCAAGCTGTCTGGCTGTTGTGATGCTGCTGGGAAGTGGGATCCCATCCTCTTGACATTTCGTAGCCAGGAGTATCTCCTGGACCCCTTGATGATCCTCAGGGTCTCCAAGGTGGCTCCCCTGACAACTCGCTACTTTGGCAGGAAGAGGAGAGGTGGACTTTTCTTACCAGGATGGCTGGAAAGGGGTGACCCTGTCCTCACAGAGCAAGGCTCTGGATTTCAAGCTCAGAGGGCATACAGGACACAGGGGCAGAGAGGAAAGTGAGATAGATAGTCTACCACTTCACCCCTTCACCTCTGCCTGGGGAATGAGGGGACAGCCACTGCCAGCCCTTGGCCTCTGCGGCTGTGCCTCATTTTGTGTTTGTTTCTTGTATGAAAGTGATTATTATTGTCTGGAAATCGCAGTAAAGTCAAAACAAAGAATTAGTCTGTATTTTGAACATCAGAATCCAACTGCTTTGGAATATTAGACCAGGCTGTGGATTTATTGAGAGTCATGATCTATTGCTCTATTGATACTTTTTAAAAGTTCTTAGTTAAACTGCATTTATGTCTTTACTAGTGAAAATGCCTGCATTTGCTTTAAAATATGGCAACAAAAATAAACTAATAAGTAAAAATAAAAGGGAAACTAGATGAAACTAGTTGGTCAGGAGTTATTTGTTGAATGGGGGGTGGGCACATAGGGGTTTGGGCCAAGTCTTCCTCTCCTTGGTCTTTTATTTGAAAACTTCCGTGATAAAAACGTTTTTTTAAAGTGACTACTGAGAAACATGAGGAGTATGCGCTTCTAATGACTGATGCTCTCTGCCCGCCAGTTGTTTTTGTCTTAGGTTTATTTCCACCGAATGGTGGTCTCACTTTGGACCGGCTTACACCCCGCTTTTTAATTTCTTATGCTTAGACAGACTATTTGCATTTGAGTCCACTGATTTGGTCTCTGGACACATTTCAGCCTCCAACTTCCCTCTTCCTCCACGCAGCTTTTCTGTCCTCTGTCCCTCTGCCCAGGGTCTTGGTGGTGTCCCTCTGGGTTTCCTCACACGCGGTGCGGGCACCGGCGCATCACCTCCGTTGGGGAGGCCTCTGAGGCCACATGAGGACCCACAGGAGAGAATAAGATCTGAAGGATCGCTGGCGCCGCCTCCCGGCTCTCTGGGGCCCGCTTCACCCGAAGTGGCCTCTAACTCCCACCACTCCTTCAGAGTTTGGAAGATTGAGCCTAGCGGTGGCCTCTCTGGCCGCGAGCAGGAGCCAGGCTGGTGGGGTTGGGTGAGCTGGGGCCCGAACCTCTGGAGGGCAGGAGAGGGAGAGTTTCCAGGGCTTGGAGCCCAGTTGGGTAGAGAGACCACCAGGCAGGTGAGCCCTGCCTGGCGACAGGATGAGCTCCCGGATCCTGGGGTGTGAGGGTCCAGGTGGGAGATCCCGAGAGGCCGCGGAGGAGCGGCAAGGTGCACGCAGAAGCCTCTGGAAGACCCGCGCCCCAGCCATCCCTGCCTAGAACTGCGGGTCTCCCCGGGTCTCGCCACCCCCTTGGAAGCGCGCCCGGCTGCCAGGTTCCGAGGCACCCTCCTCGCTTAGTCTCTGCTGTAGTCGGTCTGCTCTCCATTGCTCTTTCTCCCGATTTTTCTGTGCTTTCTTTGCTCCTCTTGGCGCTTAGGGATTCACTCGAGCTTTCATCTGCCCCGCTGACGGCTGCCCCCTTTGCTCCATTTCTCCCTCTCCAAGCAAGATTCCTTCCTTTCGGGGTCGGTCCGCATCAGGGAGGCTGGAGCCCTTTTTATTCCTTGCGGAGACGCTCCTCGGCTTAAGTTCCGGAGTGCAGCAGCGGAACTCTGATCCCCGACCCACCCGCCCCTCCTAGGTCCCGGCCCAGCTCAGCTCCCGCCAGGCGGTGATGAGTCCGGGCACCGCCTGCCCTGCTGGGGCCCTCGAGCCCCACGAGTCCCCGCTCCCGGCCTGCGTCTCCCAGCAGGAAGGTGTGCGGAACCGCGCACGGCCCATGGGGCTGCTGGAGCTAGAAGGAGAGAAGGTCTGGCTGTGGCGCCAGCTCCACTGCGCTCCGGACCCCGCAGACGCTCTGCAGCCCCTCCTCTTTCCCCGCTTCGGCGATAGCTTTGCGCGCACAGCTGAGGCTGCTCCGGACTCTCTCGGCTCTCGGCCCTCCGGGGTGCCCCGCCCCCCGCGGTCCTTCCGGCCCCGCCTCCTCCTCCCGCCTGCGCCGGGGCCCCTTCCCAGCCTCCCGCCCGGCTCACCTGGAGTCGCACTGGCGTCTGGAAGTCTGCTTCGGCCTTCGGCCCCGCCCCTTGGTTCTCACCTCGCCCCTTCCGGCTCCGCCAGCGCGTCCCCGGCCTTCTCCCTCTTGGCAAACCTCTTAGTTTTAGGTTCTGCGGAGTTCGAGCTGCGGGTAGGGCCTGGGTGTGGGGAGAAGGAAGATACTTGACCCGCCCAGGTTCACAAGGCTTCTGGAAGGAGGTGGTGTTAAGCCGAAAGCCAGAGGGTTGTGAAGCTCGTGGCACGCAGAAGACTGGAGAGCCACCTCTTGTCTTGGCTCCAGGTGGGAACCTGGGACTTGTCTGCTGGTTCCTTTGCAACGGGATCCTCCTTTCCCACCTTCCCCTATCCCCCAAATCCACAAAAGAGTTAATACCTGCACTGTGTACTGCCTTCACTGGCCTCCTTGCGTGGCTTTGGAAAGGTCACTTCACCTTTCTGCGCTCTCCTTACCCATCTGTTCAGTGGGTAAAGTAGCTGTGATGAAGATGGCAGCGATGTAATGGCAAGAGTGCGCGCTTGTGGCTC
Source organism: Otolemur garnettii (assembly GCF_000181295.1). Lineage (NCBI taxonomy): Eukaryota > Metazoa > Chordata > Mammalia > Primates > Galagidae > Otolemur > Otolemur garnettii. The sequence goes on along the minus strand of NW_003852541.1, from coordinate 2,237,454 downwards.
CACGCTGTATACACAGCCTTCCATGTCCCCTTCTCAGTAGAGACCCGGAGCATCACCGCACCACTGAGAAGGTCAGCGCACACTCTCCATCCCCTCTGTGTCTGGGCTCCGTTTGCCTGTCCCTCCTAGCGGTATGGGTCAGGGCACCAAGAGGGTCACATCGCTGCTCCACCCCCATTCACGCGATCAGTCAGGCTGCCGCTGGGGCAACGGGACAACCATGGTATGCACATCTGGGTGTGCCCAGGCAGGCCAGCTTACACCGGCATACCGCCAACTCTCCACCAATGCCGTTGCACCCTTTTGGCCGACCGCCCTAGCAGGATTGCAGTTGGCCCTTTGCTCTGTCCCCAGAGGAGACTTGAGGCTTCCATATTCCTGTGTTCCCCTACCCCACTCCGACCACAGAGTTGCGGTTCCTGTCTTCCAACCACATGGCTCGTCGCGGGAAGGATAGCCAGAGGTGTGCACAGATCCTGGCCCCGAGCGTTGGGTCGCCAGAGCTGCTCCTCCTGCTCTGGGTATGGTGAATGGCTCTAATGCAGGGGTCCTCAAACTTTTAAAACAGAGGGACAGTTCACTGTCCCTCAGACCGTTGTAGGGCCGGCCGGCGGGCCCCTGATGAGTCGGCTGCTAAGCAGGACGGGCAAAAACACTCGGCGGGCCGGATAAATGTCCTAGGCAGCCGCATGTGGTCCGCGGGCTGTAGTTCGAGGATGCCTGCATGCCTCACATCACCTGGAGGCTTTGTTAAGACTGGGAGCTAATTGACCAGGTAACCGGCCTGCACTGCTGCACTATAACCCTACAGCTGTGAAGGGGGAGGGATGATGTCCCCATTTTATGGATGAAAATTTATTCCCAACCCAATTCTGTTATCACGCAAACCATGGGCATAGGAAAGGCAGGGCTGAGTCCCGGTCTCCTTCCAGTGACCAGGCAAGGGAGTGAGGAGCACTCTGCCCCTGGGCCCATCAGCTTGGGTCGCTGAGAGAAGGCTGTCTGCTCAGAAGGTCAGGTTCTGCACCCCTCCTCTCTGGCTTCCAGCCAGCTCCCTTATAAACTTAAGTCTCCCACCTGGGATAGGGGGTGGTACTCAGAGGCTGTACCACTGTACTATCAGGCTACATCTCCCAGGGACTAATCTGGAATGCCTGCTTAGGAATTTTCTAAGGCCCCCCTCAGTGTCTGAGACCCGCCTGTGGGCACTTAGGGACCAGGAGGGGAGTCCCAAGGAGGCTCGGATCTGTGATCTGTGTGGCTCTGGAAGGGCAGCCTGTGGATTGGAGAGGCTGTGTCCACAGGATAATGTGGACATGCTGACTTGGGGTGACTAAAAATGTTTATATAGATAGGAACTCCGCAAAATATTTGCCTGTGGTTCCTTACATCCTAGGAGTGGCCCTGTCAAGAGCTGTGGGATTGGAGGGTGTCAGCCTCTGAGCGATCCCACCTCTCCTGCGAACCCTCAGTCTGCTAAAAGGGGTCTTGGCCAAACCTAGTCTCACCTCCTGTGCCCACGGTACAGATAAATCCAGTGTGGATCCGAGAAAAGCAGAGATAGTTTACTCAGAAGTGGAAGCCACGGCCACTTGCTTCTGTGCTCGGCTCCGGAAACTAGCAAGACATGGGCCCAACGCAGGAGGGCACACGCGCCAGGAGGGGTGCCGCAGGAGCCAGAGGGACTACTGCCTCCCTCCTCCTCACCCCTATGGAAGAAAGGAGGGAAAGTGAAGCCCTAGTGAGAACTGAGTTTTTGTAGAAACTCACCATATGCTAGGTTTCTCCTCTGCCCACCCGGTTCCCTCAGGACGCCTAGTGACTGTCCTCTGAGAATCTGATTCTCCCTCAGGATCCAGCGGGGGGGCGGATAGGGATGCACCCAGCACCGACTCCAGGACCCTCGCTATTCACTGACTGGGGCTCAGTGTCCTTAACGGGACCGAGGGACACACACACACACACACACACACGGTGTGGATCTCTTCCTTCCCGGTTCCCGAGGTCCATCACTCAAGGCGCGCTCTCCGCCGCCTCCTGCAGCCCAGGGTAGGGGCGGGGTCTCTCCACCCTGAGCAATCCTAGGCTGCCTCTCAGCCTTACAGGGCTCCAGGCAACTGGGTCCTTGGGTCCTGTGGCCCAGGAGCGCTTCGACCCAGAAGCACAGCCGCGGCCATACGGGCATTTCCCTCCGTGGAGTCCCCTGAGTGCCACTCTCTGGCCCCCTCCTGCCCGCAGAGTGTCTCTCTCTCTCCTCCTCTGTATCTCGGCATCTCTTTTGGCTTCTCCCTGCTCCCGCTGTCCCAGCTCCTAATTCCCGTAGCGGCTCTCGGAGCTCCAGCGCCGCGTAACCGCAGCGTCAGCACATCCGGGCCTTGGTCGCTTGGGTTCAGGTTTGTTCCTTAAATCTCAAGAATCCATTTCCCTCTAGTGGGCGGGGGCCTCTCTGGCGAAACCGACCCGGCCTGCTGCCCCTACCCCGCCCGCCCGGGCCCGGCATTGATCCCGCGTCTTACAGTACATCGCATTAGCCCTAATGGTTTAGCTGATGATTCAACTGTTTTTTCGTTAAAAGCCGCCCCTCAGTCCTCACCCCTCCTCTGCCTCCTGCTCTCCTAGCCACGCTGGCCCCTCCACGGCGCCCCGAAGCCTGACGCTTTCAGGACTGGTTGGCCAGTAGGAGACTTGGCTCCTGGAACTGAGGTCCGCAGCGCAACCCTGCCAGTGTAGACGCACCTAGGCTAGCGCGCTTCCCCTTGGCAGTTTCCGGGGGAGGGTTGAGGTGGTCTAGGCACCTTCCAAGACCTTAACTCCCCCACGCCCCTCCCCAGCGCGTAAAATTCACCACCTAGTCCAGATCCAACCAGAAATGTTAAAGTCAGATCGTCCAACCTCTAGTGTTTGCAGAACCGCTTATGATCTGGAAGCTGGGAGAACCCCGAGTCTTCGCGGGAGGGCTCCAGGCTCTAGGGAGGCGGGGAAGCTGACCCTATGAACCGGCCCAAGGTTGGCGGTCACTTCGGGCAGAGCTGGCCTGAACCCACGCCCTGCTAGCTGCGGAGACCCGGGTGGGACGCCGAGGCCTCGCGCGGCGGCAAAACCGCTCAGGAAAGAAGAAGGGGCGGCAAGCCTGGACCTCACGACCAGCCCGAAGAGGCCATAGACCAAAAGAATATCACTCTGAGGCTCCGGAGGCTCCGACTTAAGCAAACGATCTCAAAGCCAAGCTGGGGAGGAAATGGGGGACCGCGCCCAACCCGATCTGCCCCCAGATGCCTCCCGGTCTGCACTGCCTTCCATTTCCTAAAGAAATGCTGATCGTTATAGAAAATTCGCAAAATACAATTGGTCAAAGTGGCTCTCGCCTGTAATCCTAGCACTCTGGAGGCCGAGGCGGAAGAACAGTTTGAGCTCAAGACGAGACCAGCCTGAGCTCAGGAGTTTGAGACCAGCCTGAGCAAGAGGCTGGTACCTACTAAAGCAATAGCCTGGTCGCTACGAAAGCGAGAGACTGACCCTGTCGCTACTAAAAATAGAAAAATTAGCTGGATGTCCTGGAGAGAGCCTGTAGTCCCAGCTATTTAGGAAGCTGAGGCAGGAGGATCCTTTGAACTCAGGAGTTTGAAGTTGCTGTGAGCTATGATCCACCACCACCACAGCACTCCACCTAGGGCAACAAAGTGAGACTCCGTCTCAAAAAAAAAAAAAAAGAAAGAAAGAAATTGTATTGGGTTCAAACCCGGCCCCGCCAAAAATTGAAAAAAAAGGCGGGGGAGGGGAGCGCTGATATAATCCCCAAATCGGATTACCTGGAAATAGCCAGAATTTTCAATAATGTTTTCCTCCATTATTTATATTTCAAGTAGGCAATACATTGCATGGCATAAAATTCAAACGTATAACCAGGCATACCATGGAAACGCTGCCATCCTTCCTTCTTAGAAAAGAGAGGTGGATTTATGTCCAGAGACATAAATGCACGTAATTCAATTTAATTTTGATAAACGTACAACCTGTGTGTGACTATCAGCACTCCCCTCCCCCGCTTTTTGCCCCCAGTTTTTGGCCAGGCAGGATTTGAACCCACTACCTCTGCTATATGGGGCTGGGGCCCTACTCCTTGAGCCACAAATGCCACCCAGCACTCCCCTTATTAAAAGAAAGAAATACGTCTACCTAGATGCCTGAAAGATTTAAATTAAGAGAGTTATTGTGCATTCTTCTCCTCCTCCCCCTTCTTCTCTTCCTCCTTCTCTTTTTTAATTTTACCAAAATTAACTGCATAGAATTTAAATAACTACCAGAAAAGATTCTCCACCCCACCACTGAGGACACAATTGCCAACTTGTTGGCTCTCTCTATTCTTACCTGCCATAGCTTCATGTTTTCTGCTTTGTTTTGTTTTGATTTTTGGGAACCCTATCAAATGCCTATTGCTGGTCTGGAGGATGTAACATTCATTCCCTTGCGTACATGCCACTCACATGCACTAATCACCCTTCCCTCCCTCTCTCCTCAAAGTGCTGTCCTCCCCTGGACTGTGCTGAGAGAAGATGGGTGTTCACAGCAGCTTCCATTCTATAAACACCCTGGAAAGTGGGGTGGATCACATTTGTTTCTAATGCTAGTTTGGCCCCCTTGGTTTTTTATGTTCCTGTCATTCATTTGTCCTCAAACTCCTTTGTGGAAGGCTGGTCTCCTCTAGTGGAGTAAACATCAGGGACCCCATGACCTCAGGTGTGGAAATGGGAGGCAGGCGGGGCTTCTACAAGACCCTCCTGTTTGCAGTTTTCCCTGGATCCCACTTTCAGAGGCCAATTCCAGATGCTTCTGCAGGTCAGCAGACAGATTAGCTACCCTTCACTCCTCACCTCCCCACATTCTCCAGACCCCTGCCTCAGGGTTTGAGAAGGTCTAGATGCTGTGGTGACATTTCCAAAGACTTCTGACCCTGGCTCTTGGTGCTTCTTGGTCACATTTCACTCCCAATTCACACCTGCCAAGGGCAGATGCTCCAGCCAAGCACAGACTCTGAATCTAGAAGGGTCCTGACCACATTCCAAGGCTGAGGAATTGCTGCTCTGGGTGACTTCCTCCACTAGCCTCCCTGGGTTCCCTCTTTGAATGAGGCCCTACCAGGTGCCAGGGAAAGCAAACTGAACCTCCCTTATCTCTGACAGGACACTATCACCTGATGACTCCTGTGCAGCTGGTCTCCCCTGGCACCTGTGCCTCACCGCTAGGCCCCACTGAGTGATCCCTCCCCTAGATCTCCATGGCTGTGGGTCCACCTGTCATTGCACTACTTGACATCTCTGTGGAGACTGCTTTTCCCACAGTCAAGTGGCAGCAGCAGCTCAGGGCTGCCTGCCATGGGTGCTCAGTCACCAGGTATTGAAAGAGACAGCAGCTCAGCCCTCACAACAACCTCAGCCAGTCAGCTGGGGCTTGAATCCAAATCTGTCCCATGAAGCTAATAATATGGTTCCTTCAGGTTTTCCATGAGGCCAAAGCAAGAGCCAGTGGGGGACAATCCCAGGGCAGCAAAGGGCGCGTTATTTCTCTAAGAGGGACGGTTGTTATGTAGTGATTCATTATACTGTATGGGGTGTTTTGTGCCTAAGAAAGATGTGAGGGAAGGAAAGAAACTTAGTGCTTCTCCTTTAAGGATTAGCATTGTTTGTTGAACTCATTCTTCATACCTCTCTATTTGTAGATTTATTTCAGGATGCAAAATGCAAAATCCCTCACTATGATTATTGCTACAAATGAATTTTGTCATTTTGAAGTTTGCTGGATCTTGCTGGAATCACTATTACCTTATATTCCACATCTTCGAACATTTTTCTTCATGTTGTTCTTAGGTATTAGTCAGGGATCTCTAAGGAAAGAGAACCAATAGAATAGGTAGGTAGGTAGGTAGAGAGAAGGTGTACACAAGCAATTTTAAGAAATTGGCTCCCACAATTTGGGGGCATGGCAAAATTTGTAGGGCAGGTGGTCAGGCAGGAAATTCAGGCAAGAGCTGATGTTGTCATCTTGAGTACAGATTTTGCAGGAAGCAGTCTGGAAACCCATGCGGGATTTTTATGTTGCAGTCTCCAGGAGAATCCTTTCTTCTTCAGAGACCCTCAGTCTTTGCTGTTAAGGCCTCCAGCTGATCAGAGGAGGTCTACCACCCGACTGATATTCATTGGCGTTTCTCCAAGTCCACTGATACTACTCACATCTAAAAAATACTTTTATAGCAACATCTAGACTGGAGTTTGAGCAAAGAACTAGACCCCATAGCCTGCCTAGCTGACACATAACATTAACCATCACAGTTGTTCAGACGTCTGTATAAATTTTAATGCCTTCTCTAGACATGAAAACACCCAAGAACACCCTAGCACTGATATTTTCACTGTTGTGGCAAATGTATGGATTGATTTGAGTGGCCTCTATGAACCCAGGGATGTTCCTCCCACACAGGATTTACCCAGAAGAGGTCTGCATGGGGTGCAGGTCCTGTGGGGACACTCAGGGCTCAGCTACAGCCCTTTCAGCACTTCTTTAGAGGTACAGCGAAATTTGCCCTCCCCTGCCAGACTATGTGCTCCTAGGGGAAAGGGACACATATCCTTCACATCCAGGTCCCCAAGGTCCCCCAAGGCTGGATCATTGCAGGGAGAAGTGGTGGGCAAGGGTGGGGTGCTGTTTCACCCACAACTGTCAGGTGAGGAAAGAAGGAGGGAGGGGATGCAGCACACACTTCATCTCAGGCAGATTGAAGATGTAAATGCAAAATTAAAGAGCTTTATAAAGAGACTAAAAACACTCATATGCTTTTACCTGATGTCAGGGTGTGAGGAGGTGGATCCATTTTCCCCTTCTCCCTTTTGCTAATTGAACCCTTCTAACTTTTAGCTGGGACATGAGAGGTGCAGCATGCAAGGTGCAGATATTTCTCTTATCAGAAAGTAGGCTGGGTGTGGTGGCTCACGCCTGTAATCCTGGCACTCTAGAAGGTGGAGGCAGGTGGATTGCCCTGAACTCAGAGGTTCCATTCCAGCCTGAGCCAGAGTGAGACCCTGCCTCTACCAAAAAAAAGAGCCGGGCATCGTGGTAGGCACCTATAGTCCCAGCTACTTGGGAGACTGAGACAAGAGAATCGCTTAAGCTCAAGAGTTGGAGGTCGCTGTGAGCTATGATACCATAGCACTCTACTGAGGGCCTCAATAAAGTAAATAAATAAATAAATAAATGGGAAAAAATTTTAAAAATTAAAAGAAAAAAGAAAGTTGGGGGACCCACATGCTGTTTCTTATTTTTTCTGGCTGCCTGAAATGGAATTATAATGGTCAGATGAAGACAAGTTACTTAGAACAGGGCTGAGCCTCAGCTAGAGGGAACCAAGCCCCTGATGACCTGGCAGATCTGTCCTGCCCCCTACCCTAGACCATTTACCAGCTTAAATCATTATGTGAGAAACAAATGAAACCTTATGTCTTGTGGAACCACCGTTACTTAGTTTCTATTTAAGAAACAGAGTCAACATCCTAACTAATACAGGAGGCATTCTAAATTGGGTCAGTTATAGAGCATTGACCACAGTAGTAGAAAATGGGTGTGGAGGTGGCAGCCCAAGGCTAGGGTGGCCGAAGACCCAGGAACTACTTCTCCTTGCTTTTCTGCCATCCTCAGTGGGCGGGTTTCCTTCTCCAGGTCACAAACTGACTGCTGAAGTACCAGCCTTCACATTTCTGTTTTACTGAGGAAAAAAGAGAAGGGCAAGAGACAAAGCTGGCTTCCTCTCAGCTTTTGAAAATGGCCCAGAGGCCCCTTTCATTGACTTCTACATCTCTCTGACTATTCCTATCTTCAAAGAGTTTTCTTACTAAAGCATAGGGGAAGATAAATATTGGGAAGCAACTTGGAGACACCAGAGTAGTGAATTCACAGAAGAGACGCTGTGAACTATGGTCACAAATCAGCACCTAACTAGGACTTTTAAAAGACCTTCAGTTGGCACCAAGCCCCTGCTGCCAGCTCCCTACCTTGGGGTCATTTGGGAAATGGTCTTGACCTCTTTGAGCTGTGGTGTCCTCATCTGTCAACATCAATGGTAGGTGCTCAAAGAATGATAGCCAATGTTGTAGCTGCTCTGTGCAAAGTGCAATGGAGCAGATGCCCAGACACAAGGCCCAGGGCTCAGAAGGTTTCAGGCAGTTAAACTCCTCCCTGAAGCCAAGTTCACTGGATGTTTGCCTTGTTGGGTGAGCCCATCTGTTATTTTTATTAAAAATTGTCACTCAATTTCCTTAATCCAAGGCCTGTTACCCAAAATAATAAGAGTGATTGCCCCATGAATGCAAGATCAGTACTCATTACTCTCTCCCTACAGCCCCTCAAAACCAGGTTGGGGGGTTGGGGAGGGAGGCAGGAGAGCCTCCATGGCAGGAGGTAATCATCTCTCAGTGTTAGGGGGAGGAGTCCCTGCCTCAGAACTGGCTTTATTTAAAAATCCCACCTCTCTCCAATCTGTTCAGAGGGACAGGTCTCCTGTTGGTGCCTCCTCGAGATAGGGCTTGTGCTCAGGGTCCTCTGGCTGTGCCCCCAGCCTGTGAACAAATCCACCGCCTGGCCTAGGAGAATAAGAGGACTGTGTGTGTCCCCGGAGAGCTTGGCCAGTGCTGCTGGCATGAAGGTCAGTGAGGCACACTTCACTGGGAAACAGTCTAACTCCTTCAACTTGTGGGTGGAGTCCAGACTCCTTGTTGTACAATGGAGGCCCAAAGAAGCCTTGGGAAGCCCAGAGCCTCACACAGCATATCAGTGGTCAGGCTGACTACAGGTTCCAGGCCTCCTCTTATCCTTCCAGGGTTCCTGACCTGAGGCTCATGGAGCCTTTGATGATAAATGGTCTTCAGGGGGTCTTGAACCAAAGAGGGGGTGTATCTGTGTTCAAGAGCGGGTTTCTAGACCTCATCTGGTGCTCACAAGCTTCCCCCAAGGGTTAAGTACAATGAAACCTCCAGAGTGGTATGCTGACCACTGTCCTCCGGGAGTGGTGTGCTGACCACTGTCCATCCATCCCCATCGTTGGGGCTCTTTACCCACAGAAGCAGGGGTAGAAGAGACAGGAATGCAGCCCCTGCATCCTGTTCAGGGCTCAGGCCTGGAGGCCTCATGCTGTGTAAGGAGGTGGGTGACCCAGAGAGCAGAGCCCAGGTGTGGATTCCGCATTGCTGGAAGGATTCTGTCTGAAGGCACCCCTGCTTAGGCTCTCCTCTTCTCTGACTGGAAAGAGAGCCTGGGGGGAGGACAGAACTTGCCATGAAGACTCAAACTCTCTTTAGATTCTCCTGCATCCTTCCTACGTTGTAAGTGTCTCCTAGCCGAAATGGGGGCACACAGGCTTGGGTCAGGCCTGCCCAGACCTGGCGTCCCTGTGCAGTGGTGATGGCTCACTGGCAGCTGCTCCTGAGCCTCAGTTTTTGCATTTACAAATGAAATGCAATTTTCCTTCCAGAGGACTGCAGAGTACCCACTGGCCCTGTGCTGGGCTGGGAGACCCACATTTGGATTTCAGTGTCTTTGCCCTGGGGGAGCTCAGACCTGCTGTGAAAGAGGCAGCTGTGCCTAAAGGTGGGTGCTGTCCTGAAGACCAGACCCCCTTCTCTCACAAGGGCAGCCCAGTCCCTGCCTCTAAGGAGCCTGGCTGCAGCAGCGGGTGCAGAGCCAGACAACAGGGCTGGGTGAGTGCAGGCTGACACTGACACCAGCCAGTAGGGCCAGGGGTGTGGAGGTGGCACAAACACTGTCTTAAAAGGCAATAGTAATTGCCAGTCTGTGGGGGAGGCAGGTAGCTGAGAGAATATTCCAGATGGAGGGAGTAGTATGAGCAAAGGTGGGAGGTGGGAAGGGGCACAGTGAGCCCTGGGCTGGGGAGGCCCGCAGTAGCCAGGCCCAGGAGAGACTTTGTCTGAACTCCTGACCAGGAAGTCTAGACTTCATTCAAGGGCCGTGGCCAGGGAGGGGCAGTGCTGGGTTTTAATCCCCTCTGGCATTGGAGGAATCATAATGCCTTCAGAGAGGCTAGGTGGAGCCTGGGGCAGAGGGAATAGAGAAAACCTAGCCCCCCTCACCCACCAACCAAACTCCACTTGGGGAGGTGAAGAGGGCAGAACTGACCACCCCAGGCGGCACCCAGGACTCTAGGTTGTCCAGAGGCCCCCTGCAGGTAGGCATGGGCAGGCAAAGCCAATTCCCTGGTGCACCCAGGTGCTTGGCTGAGCTCAGGACTCCCATGGAAGCCCCACCTGCTACCCAGAAGCACCTGCAGGTGCTCTGAGCCGCCATGTTCACTCTGTAGGCTGGCAGGCTGTTCTGCAGCCAGCACCCTGTCTACACTCATTCACTCAGTCATTCAACACACTCTCACTGTGCTGGTTTGGTGCCACGTCTGTCACATGGGAGATTCTTCCTGGTGTCGTCTCTGGCACATGAGTGGGCTAGGGAGGCTGTGGGGCTATGGGAGGCGGAGTCAGAGAGACCAGGGTCTCCCAGGTGCAGGGACATACCCACAGGCCATTCCCTTTGTCATCTGCTCACCTGTGCCGTAGGGTCCCCAGAGCTGAGAACAAGAGCAGAGGACCCTCAAGGAGGCTCTGAGCTGAGGGTGGGGTTAAGTGACAAACCACAGAGTTCAAACAGTCATCAAGAGGGGACATTTGTGGTCAGAGCCCCCTTGCAAGGTCCCCCATTTCTTTCAGCCCCCCCACAAGGGTAAGGGCGAAGAGGGAATAGGTGAGGAGAGAGAGGAAGCCTGGGGCTTGGACCAGGATTGGGCCTGGTGAGAGCTGAAGACTGCACAGCCAGTGTTGGGGGTACAACTTACAAGAGCTGCCCTGCCAGTGCCCTAAGGCTGCTGTGACAAAGTGCCATGAAGGGGAGGGGGGGGCTAAAACAATGGAAACGTGTTGCATTTCAGTCCTGGAGACCTGAAGTCTGAGGCCAAGCTGTTAGCAGAACCATGATCTCTCCAAAGGCTCCAAAGGAGATTGCTTTCTGCCTCTTCCAGCTTTAGGCAGGGGCAACAATTGCAGCTGCATTGTTCTAGTTACATGTCCAGCTTCTCCCTGTGGCTTCAGGTGGGCCTTCTTCCAGTGGGTCTGTGTCCAGAGTTCCCCAGTCTGATCGGGTCAGACCCACAGCCCATCCAGCTCCAGTGTGACCTTGTTTCAACTTGACTATCTCTGCAAAGACTCCATTTCCAAATTAGGTCCCATTCTGAGGTCCTGGGTGTTAGGACTATAACATACAAATTTTGCGGGCCACAATAAGTCCATCACAGCTGCCATTGTCATGCGTTTCTCTGTCCATGTCTCACAAGGAGTAAGAAGTGCTTCATCATGAGGGTTCATAGGCCAACTTCATAGATGGGAAAATCCAGGCTCTGAGGGCAGAGGGAGGGGCACCATGTTTAGTGTACAACCATCCCCCAAGTAGTAGGTTTCACTTTGCTCAGGGAAAGGAATTTCTCCTGCTGGGGTGCACCTGGGCAGGTGACCCTCTGTTGGATCCAGTCCTGCCTTTGTGTAATACAGAGGGACTATTTTTCTCTTTGTAGCTAGAAGTTTTCTGCTGTTCACCAAGAAGGTGGGGCTTTGAGCTATATGCCCAGATGGCTGGGTGTCAGGGAATCTAGGCCCTTCCCTGGGCAGCAAGCTTTGGTCTTCACCAGCCAGGAGAAGCCCTGATGACGTCTCCTGGCTGCCTTACTCATGGCCTGGGTAATTTTCTGACCCAGCTCAGATGTTAGGCTTTTTGGCAACTTGTTTGGCTTTGGCAGCCTGCAAATCTGTTTCCTCACAGGGCAGATCTGAAATTGGGGGGGGGGGCTGGGGGAGGAGGGAGTGGGAAGCCCAATCTAGGTTTGTCATAGAGCTGTTGGCACCTCCACACCTGCCTGGAGAAAGTTCTGGGCCCTGGTCCATCTTTAATAAGCTGTGTGTCCCCAGGCTACTTACTTGCCCTCTCTGGGGCTATGTGTAAAACAAGGATGTTGAAGTAAGGTATTTCAAGTAGTCTATACAGATAAGTCAAAAACAATCATGATATTTCTACAAACTATTTCCATTTTATCAAAATATCATAGGCTTTAAGATTACATTGTCCAATAGGAAATATAATGTGAGCCATGTAAGCAATTTAAATTTTCTAGTAGCTCCATTAAAGAAGTAAAAAGAAACAGGTACAAATAAGTAAATAATAATTTCATCCAATGTGTTCAAAATTATTAGCATTTCAGTATATAATCACTATAAAAATATTGAAATGTTTTACATTTTTGTACTGAGTCTTGAAATAGAGTATGTATTACAGCATATCTCAATTCGCATACTGAATTTTCATTGGAAATACTTGGTCTGAATTTAAATATCATAGCATTTCCAGTTGAAAAAGCTGATTCCTGAGCCCAAGTTGTTCAAAACATACCTCAGTGTTGTCCAATGACAAAAGGGAGTGTCTGATTTGTGGTTCAAAAATCCAGTTAAGGCCCCAGGGACCTGGTAGTCTAGGGAGACTGTTCCAGCTACCCTAAAGCCTAGAGTATAGGCCCATGTCCAGGTCAGCCCTCTGTCAATGGCTCTCCAGTTTGCTTGGGTCCTCTCTAGAGCCACCCTACCCTCCCTCTTCCTCTGAGGCCTTTCCCAGCCCCACTTTCTTGTCTCTTGTTTCTGAATCCTGTTTCTTTATTCTTGTGTCCAGAAAGCAAATGCAGAGCACCAAGTGTATGCAGGATGTAATGAAGGAGGGGGCATAGGCAGGGCAGACCTCATATCCTGGAGAGACCACATCCTGGGTTCAGATCCCGGTGCTGCCAGCTCCTTGGCAGCTCATTACCACATCTCTGATGTGGGAGCCCCTTCCCCAGCAGCAGTATGTGTGAGGACAGAGGAGACGGTATGGCTGATGCTCCTTCTGTCCCATGCTGGCTTTTACACAGGAGTCATGAGGGCCCAGCACCTGCCAAAGCTCAGGGCTAGAAATCATGCAGTATGTCTGTGGTTTCTGTTCGTTGGTGGCATCCCTTATAGAAGCAGCTGTTTACGGATGTAGCTGCACTTTTTACAGAGTGGCATTTTTTAAATCACATTCCCCACAATGCCTTGCTCTCCATGGTATGAACAGGTGATTCTCAGGTCAGAGGTCCTACGTTCATTCTTTGAAGACATTGGACCTAATGAAGCTCAATGGCTTTTAAATGTTTATTTTTTATTTTTAGATAAATAAAAAATATTTTATTTAAACATGAGCTGAAGAGAAGAATGAAAACAGCAATGTGCTAGAGCTCCGAGGAAGGGTCAGTTATTTTCAGTCAGAGGATCCAGGGAGACTGCCTATGGGAGAAGCCTGCAGGTCTGGCCAGGCCTACAAACACTAGGGTAAGGGACTCTGGGGACATGACAGGGAAATTCACAGCTCCAGGGGGGGACTCCGCATGACTCGATGACTGGTGGGATGTGGGGTGTGGGATGTGAGCCATGGGCAGGGGAGCGTGAGAGGCAGAAGAGGGAGGGAGTCTGTTCAGAACACAGGGCACTGCAGACAACAGTTTTCCTTGTGGACAGTGTTATAAGGTCACCTCCCAGGAATACCACCTTGGAATTTCAGGGGAGCTTGTGACTCCTGAACTCACTGGCCAGACCTACTGAAAGGACCCAATTGTTGACAAGCTCCAGGGAACTCCTAGGCCCTGCAGTTTGAAGACTGCTCTCAGAACCAGGGCAGGGTTCTGAACCACTGTGGCCAGGCGATGGAGCATCCAGGATCAGCTGACACTTGTGCATAGGTGACCGGTACCCTCAGTACCAGGTCTTTCTGCCCCAGGAGATTAAACCTCCACCTGTGCAGTCCAGAGAGGGGCCAGAGACCCAGCACGGGTGACTATGAAGCAAACAGGAACAACAGCAGGGCACCTACCTCTGAACTGTGTTCCTCTCTCTTGCCTTGTGCTGACAGCCAAGGCCGCAGGTGTCAGGTGGTGCAGCCTTCATCAGCACCAGCCTGGGTCCCTGAGTGGCCCTGTGGAGCGGCATTCCCACACAGGACATGCAGCGAGCAAGAAATAAATCTTCGTGTCTTAACCTACCTGAGATGGCATTAGTTATTATTGTGTAACTTTGCCTATAATGATGAATATATACCCATTCCCTTTCAAATGGGGAGTTTAGTCCTGGGTAACATTTCAAAATGTTTGTGAACACTAATTTTGAGTATTTAAAATTGTTCACATTCCCCTTCCCCCTTCCCATTTTATCCTTACCTCTCCGTCCCTCCAGGCTGGCAGCTAGGCTATATACCATCTCTGTGACAATTTGGAAGAGGCTTGCTCTCTTGGAAGATGCAGTCTTGGGATGCTCAGCTTCATGGGCAGTGAGCAGAAAGTGGGCTGCATTTTAGCCCTGATTCACTCACTACCTTGGCCAGGCATTCTTGAGCAGTCACAACTTACACAATAGTGCAGGGTGATTCGGTCATTCATTCATCCCCAAAGTGAGCACAGACTAAGTGCCAAGTACTGAAGATTTAGAGAGCATAAGATGCTGTGTATACCCTCATGGAGCTTATAGTGGGGAAAATAGACAGAATGTAGAATGGCCTCCACTCTGGTCAGCACTGGGGGAAGGGCTCCAAGGGAGGCTATGCCTGGGGAGCACAAGGTCTGTGGGGGCAGTGAGGGAAGCTCCAGAGCAGGATGGGAGAGGGCAGAGAACACTGGGAGAAGCCGGCTGCTCAGTTTCCAGGGCATTCCAGAGGTAAGTGAGGGAAGAGGGATGTGGGGGTTGGGAAGAATAATAAAGATAACATAGCTGGAATTTTCTGCACTTTGCTAAGAGGTGCTAAGCTGCATTTACTCCTGTGGTGGGGTTGTTACTTCTAGATTCGAGAGGGCAACTGCAAAGTCAGGGTCTTGGCAACAGAAGGTTACTCCTCTACCACCCCTCCCCGCCGACTGTGCGCATCCGTCCCTGCATCATGACTGTGATAGAAACACTACAGCAAATGTCCAGCCCAGCCCAGGCCATGGGGCAGTGTGGGAAGGCTCTGCAGAGCTGGCTAGACCTGGGGTCAAAGCTAAAGGGACCCCCTAAGCATCACAGTGTTATATTGATCGTTCTCATTTCCCAATTTGTTCAGTTAAGAAAAAATTATTCCATTGATCCACCAACATTTATTGCTAGAGATTCCCTTTTCAATAATAGCTGTATTGAGATATAATTCATATGTCATAAAATTCACATAAGAGTCTCAAGGAATGAGGCCAGTACCTGGTAGAGACAGGATTCTGCACTGTCACCTTTACCATTCTGGGGAGAGAGTTGGGTTGGAGTTATACCAAGAGGCATCGTTTGCTCTTGCAAACATTGAGGGTCTTTAAGGAAGGGAGAGTGATTTTTCAGGAGCGAGACATCAGACAGTAGTCTCTCAGGCTCCCAAAAGACAGTGCAGTTCCTGGGCCTCACTATACCCTGGCTGCTCACACCTATTCATCTTTCCCTCACTAAAGAGTTCATCTTCCTCAACACCATACTCACAACCATCAGCACCGTGATCACTATCATCACCATCTCCATCACCACCATCACCATCCTTACCATATCTCACCATTACCACCATACCGGTATTATCACCATCATCACCATAACTATCACTACCATCATCACCACCTTCACCACCTTCACCATTACCATCACCATCAAAATTATCACCATCATCACCATCACCACTATCTTCATCACCTTCATGATCACTACGACCATTACCACTATCACCATCATTATTGCCATGATCACCACCACCAACAACACCATCATCACCACCTTCACCATCACCATCACCATCACCATCACCAACATTATCACCATTACCACCATCATCACCATCATCATCATTGTTGTGGCACCAAGATGATCTCCTGAGCCCCTCACTTGAGACCACCCTGGAGCTCTGTGCTTTACAACTATCACCTAATTCAACAATACCAGCTGCCCTGAAAACAGGGCCTGAGGTTCAGAAAGGAACAATCACTTAACTCCACTCCCACCACACCCGATTTACCTGATCCTTGCTCTTAGCCAAGAACTGCTCACCCATCTTACAGATATATGTGTGGAGGACCTAGTGTCATGGACTGAAGGAAGGCTTCCCTAGAGCAAAATCCTGGCCAAATTGAGGGCTAGCCAAGTTGTCCCTAGACTCTGGCCTCCAGGAAGAAATGCTTCAGAAAGCCCTAGAGAGGGTGGCTGGAGCTAGGCTTTCAGGCACTAAGCCATTCTGCAGCAGGGCAGGGGTTGGGGAATGGTAGTGCCGCCCCTATCAATTAGTGTAATTAGGCGTCATGATGGAGGCCCAGGCGATAATTGCCTGGTGACCAGCAGAGGTGCTCAATAATGGATTAGCTGAGTGCTGCAGCCACTGCAGAGGTGGCCTTTGCCTCCTGGGGTCAAGGCCAAGTGCTCCAGGGATGCCTCCTCTTCTGGGTGCAGCCCAGTCTGTAGCAGCTGGCCTCTCCCACTCTCCCTGCCTTCTCCCCAGGACTGAGAAAAGCTGGGTCTGGACCTACCTTGCCACCACCCAGATAGGCAAATATCAAGGTCACACTGTCCTGAGGCCCCTCAGTCAGGTCCTGTGGATTTCGTTCCCCCTGCAAAGACCCCTCTTCTCACACACAATCTGAGGTCTGAGGATTTAAGCTGCCTCTCTTCAAGGAGCAGTAGGTAAGGCAAGATCCTCAGTGAGGACAGCCGTCTCTGCACCTTGGTCCCCTCTTATGTAGATGGGGGAGTCACTTGCCTACCTTTCATCCCCATAGGGGATGAGGAGTCTGTGATCAATCCTAAAAGCTTCTTGTAGGACCTGCTTCCTGGGGCTGTTCCGCCTTGTTAGTTAGATCCAATGCCCTGGGCCCATTCCACCTGAAATGGTCTCTGTCATCCAACCCTTGCTCCCGTGGCTGGCCTTGAGAGAAGAAAGGGCCAAGAGGCTGGGTCAGGCACCGGACTTTCTCCTGAGGGTATGTGGGAGCCACTGAAGGGTTCTGAGCAGGTGCCACTTGCAGGATGGGAGGGTGTGTCCTGAGCCTGGTGAGGGTGGGGGCGGGTGCAATGTGCTAGACTTTAGGGGACAGTAAGCTGAGGCCTTGGTAGTGGCCTGAGGAAAGTGAATCTCTTCTCCATGCTCAAGTTTCAGCTATAGAACCCCTACTCCAGGAAGACTTTCCATGCCCCTGCAGCCTTATAATAGCTCCTCTTCTCTGTCCCTAACCCCCTTCTCTGTCACTGACCCCAGTCTCCTGCTATGGGCTACAGGCCTCCTGTTCCACCACCACCTCTCACCTTGGGCAAGCTGACCCCCTCCAACTGTTTCCCTTGGCATAGGGTAGGCTTCTCTGCAACCTGGAGGGGCCGGCCTTCCAACAGTGCCCCTCACCCACGTCCTGCCTGCTCATGCAGCAGCTCTATGGCAGCCAAGATTTTTTTGTTTGTTTTCCCTAAATATAGTTAATGGGCCTTACTTTTAGAGCAGTTTTAGGTTTACAGAAAAGTTGAGCGAAAGTATAGAGTGCCACAGGCCTTCACAATGCCCTGACTCTCTGTATCTTGCCGTACGTAGTGTGGCACAACTTACGCGCCAGCGTGGACACACTGTGATTAACTGCAGTCCACGGTTTATACGGGGGTTCCCTCTTGGGATTGCACACTCTGTGGGCTTTGACAAAGGTATAACAACATGACCCACCACTATAGTGTCACACAGAGCAGTGTCACGGACCTAAAAGTTTTTTGTGCTCTGCCTAGCCTGTTTGTCCCTCACCCCCCCCC
The DNA here is from genome assembly GCF_000181295.1 of Otolemur garnettii. Lineage (NCBI taxonomy): Eukaryota > Metazoa > Chordata > Mammalia > Primates > Galagidae > Otolemur > Otolemur garnettii. The sequence continues at coordinate 2,219,581 of NW_003852541.1, read as the reverse complement.
ACCCCAGCCTGCCCTAGCAACCACTGGCTTTTTACTTTCTCCATAGTTTTGCTTTTTTCCAGAAAATCATCTAATTGAAATCATATTATGTAGGCTTTTCATATTGGCTTCTTCCACTTAGCAATACGCATTTAAGTTTCCTGTGTGTCTTTTCATGGTACGATAGCACATGTTTTGGGCACTGAATAATTTTCCACAGTGTGGGAGTTCCGCAGGTTACTTATCCATTTACCTACTGAAGAATATCTCGGTGGCTTCCAGTTTTTGCTGACCGTAAATAAAGCTTTTATAAATACCATTTCCAGGTTTTTGTGTGGAATTTTTAGGCTCATTTAAGTAAATACCAAGGAGTGAAATTTCTGGATTACACATAATAGCAAGTTGAGTTTTGCAGGAAACTGCCAAACTGTCTTCCAAGGTGCCGGTGCCCACACAACTTGGTGTCCCCACCAGTGGTGACTGAGAGCTCCTGTTCTTCACCAGCATGTAGAGCTGTCTGTTCTGGATTTTGGACATTCCGATAGGTGTGTAATGGTGTCTTGGTTCAATTTGCAATTCCCTGATGACACGTGCTGTGAAGCATCTTTTCACAAGCTTATTTGCCTTTTTTCAACTGGGTTATTTGAGTTCTTTGTCTTCATTCTCTAATAGTGTCTTCTGCAGAGCAGAAGTTTTTAATTTTAATGAACTCCAATTTATTAAGTTTTTCTTTTGTGGATTACGCTTTTGGCATGTTGAAAGTCATTGCCAAATCCACAGTCACTTAGATTTTCCTCTATGTTATCTCCTAGGGGTTTAACAGTTGTCGACAATCCATTCTGAGTACATTTTTGTGAGTGGTGAAGCGGGTGGATGTAGATCCAGGTTTCTGAAGTGGGTCCATGTACAGGGTTTTGAGCAGCAGCTTCTTTCTGTCACCTCTTGAAGCTGCCTCTGCTGGAGCCTACATTCTGGACCTAGTCATGGGATCCCAGTTCTGGGCCCAGGGTGGCCTCACTGGCCAAGTGCTACTCTGAGAACCCTGGCACACATATCCTGAGTCCTGAGAAAGGAGCCCTAGTCTCCACGTAGCGTGTGAGGATGCTCAGATCAGAGATTGGGTGGCTTGTCCCAGGCAGGGTTGGGCCCTGAGCCTCTGAGTTTCAGCTCATGGCATCCTGATGGTTCTCTAGACATGGGTGACCAGTCCTTGCACATCACTGGAAGAGTGGTGGACTGTGCTGAGATCAGGCAAGTCCTGGGTGGAAAGGGGCTCCGTCAACCTACTGGATGGTTGTGCTCTCAGAGCCCATGGTGCAGTAGTTGAGACCACTCTCTGGAGGAGGTGGGACTAAAACCTGACCTGAAACCAGTCAACAGGCTGGGAGGCTGGGTAAACCCTGCAGAGTGGACTGGCACATCCATCCCCTTCTGCCCCCACCCTACTCCCAGGTCCTGCCTTTTCCTTTCCTGACATTCCCAGTGTACAGGTGTCATCTCCCTGCCCCACCCGACCTGTCTCTCTCCTTCATCCTCCCACGCCTGCTCCTCCCCCCAGGCCTCCACACAGCAGCCAGTGAAACCACTAGCTCCAAAGTCCGCACTGGTCTGCCAGTGAGCCCCTGCCCTGGCATGTGGCGTCCTCCAGCCTTACTCTGCAGGGGGCCACAGGGACTTACCAGATTTGCTCCTGCCCCAGGAGCAGAGATGGAGACAGGAGCCAAGTGCCAAAAATTGATTTCGGGGGTGTGAGGCCCCCAAGCAGGGAAGGGTGTAGGACCGGCTGGTTACCACCTGAGAACAACCTGAGCCACCAGGTACAACGCCAGGGTTATCCAACAGAAGTGCTGGGTAGTGGGGTAGCTGCACACCAAGCCCCAGCCCCTGGAAAAGGGCAGATAAGAGAGCATGGAAACGCCCTTGGCACCCTGGCAGGCAAAGGAATATAACTTCTGTGCAGAGGAAGCCAGCCACAAACTCTAAGGGGGTCTGTGTGATGAGGCTCAGAGCAGCAGCAAGAAGGAGAGCTGAGCAGAGCAGGCCACCAAGCTAGGACACGGAAAGGGCCATGGCCAGGAGTATGCCCCCTACTGGCCTAGTTCCCAGAGGCCCTGTCTTCCCCAACCTCTGGGGCTACCCCACTTTCCCGCACAAGGACCAGGTCCACTGGGAGCAGAGGGGACACAGGGCCATCTTGGAATTAGCAGAAGCTCCAATGTTCAGGTGCTCTGAGTCTGATGAATGCCTCCTTCAACTCACATGCTGGGAACCTGCAGATTATGCCTCAGTCTGTCTGGGCTGAGGCCTGAGGTCTCCCTGCTGGTGCCACACTTTGAGAAGCCAGGAATGAGTTCCAGATAGCCATACATACATTCTGAAATGTTACCCAGAACCTTCTAGAAACATCTTTGAGAAGAAAACATTGGCCTCTCCTTCTGGCTCCAGTGCTAACTGGCTGTGTGACTTAGGAAATATCATTATCCTCTCTGGTCTGCAGTTTCTTCCTACCATGTTTCCCTGAAAATAAGACCTACCCCAAAAATAAGCCCTAGCAGGATTTCTATGCATTTGTTAAATATAAGCCCTACCCCGATAATAAGACCTAGTGATGGGCGTGGCTATGCAGCGTATCTGCAGAGCCGCACCATGCATTTTAGCGCCGAGCGGTAAGGAAGACTGGAATACCTTTTATCTGCCACAGCTCCTTTCTCTGAGCCATTCACCCTTGCGTGGGTGCGCATGTGGTAACCGCTATCGCAGGCATCCTATTGCGCATGTGCGAACAGCTAGGGGAAAGGGGTTCACACGTCACTAGCGCCAGCCCCACCAACAAGGTCAGCTCCCCCTGTCAGGTTCCAGAAGAAGATGACTTAACTGTATTTGAATAAATGTAGATTGTTGTATTATACTTAATACAATAAGACACCCCCTGAAAATAAGCCCTTGTGTGTCTTCTTGGAAAAAATAAATATAAGACAGTATCTTATTTTGGGGAAACACGGTATGTAAAACAGACGAAGCCATAAAAATCTTGGGACTGAACCATACAAAATTCTATGATTTGAAAGACAAATCCTGTTTATGGAGCACTTTCTGGTGCCAGGCAATACGTCATTAAGATCGCAAATCTAGAGAACAATGCCCCCATTTTACAAATGAGAAGACTGAGGCTTAGATGATTCCCCTGCAGTAGTTATCAGCCAGCTTTTCAGGAGTAGAGACCCGCTTTTAACCCAAGTCCACTTGCTGCAAAGCCCCTGTTTTTTTCTACATCAAGCCATCTCCTGTTTCACCTTAGGGAATAAAACAAAACTTCCTCACAAGGAGAGATGAGATGTGAAAAGGGCTTGAATTTCTAAATTCAGAGAACAATCATCACTTAGGCAAAGGCATTTGTGGTCTTTTATGATTTCCTCCAAAATATTTTTTTGTACACTGATGAGAAAGATTCATTCTGTGTAGTATAAAGAGGTGAGTCTGGAAACAATAAAATCAGCATTCTTATAATTAGCTCTTAAATTGTTCCTCTGTATAAAAGTTTCCTCCAATCCAAGCTCCATCTTGCTTCTTGCACATTCTTACTATACAAATCTGAACAATTTTTGACAAGATTTTTGAGTTTTGTCAGATGTGAATTGTTAAGATTTAATTGAAAAAATGAACAGAACGCAGCCACTATTTCAAAGGGAGTGACCCAGAACCAATTAGAATTTAGTAACAATTGACCATTCACCACTGCAATCCATGTTGAGAATCAGATTAAAGCCACTTTAATTCCCCCACCCCCCGTTCCTGAACTCAAAATATCATTAGTGGAAGAGTTCCCTGAATTTCTTTCCAATCAATTTTCCTGGTTTTAAAGGTGAAGTTCAACTGGGGGGCTGTGCTGAGGAGGGTGCTGGCGGCTATCTCCTGGGCTGAGATGATACACAATATAGGTTACCATCTTGAAAAAACAGGTCAGGCAGAGCAACATTCCTCGTCAAATTGCTGTTGACAGCCCAAACAGGACATGGAGGAGGACCACAAAAAGGGCCTTTCATCTGAAGACAACACAGCGTATAATTGGTCATTCTTTCCTTCTTTGGCCTCTCCTTCTCAGCTGGGGGAAAATTCCCAAACAAAGCCAGGGCTTCCTAAGGCAACTTCTTAATCCTTCATGGCAGATGCTCCTGGGGAAGTATCAGCAGAGAGGACAAGGCAGGGCGCTGACTGGGCCTGTGTGGGCACCATGCCTGGTGCATAGTAGGCGCATAGTAGGTGCTTATTATAGCTAAACAAATGAATGAATGACATTGGGAGTCTGCAGCATTTGGCCCATTAGCTCTGCCCAAAGCACAAGGGCAATCACGGAGCAGATGTGTGCAGCATGGCTTTCCTGACTGCTCTAGCCCTTGTCTGCATGAACCCAGAGCACCGGCACCAGCGGGGACTGAGCCTCCATTCAGACAGACAGATTCAGAGTTTTACCAGAGCCTTCTAGTTCACCTCGGTCTGTCCAGGCCCCATTTCCAGCTCTGGGCCTTCCTGGTTCATGTCAAAGACCTCCTCATTTGGCTCCAAGTCCAGATCCATCTCTCTGCCCAGCTCCTGATATCCGCCATTGCCCATGACTGAGCATCACGGCTCTCCTGGAAACCCCTAAGGCAAACTGAGGCTTGGGGAGGCCCAGAGAGCCTGAGTCTGGGTCTACCTGAACTCCCCCAACCCTTCCCTGTGCTCACAATTCCACTTCCTGGAGCTTCTCAGAGCAGAGCCCTGCCCTAGGCTTTTCCCATCTGGTCCCAGTGGGAGGGGAAGAGCCCAAACCCAGAGCCAGGGGACATTCCAAACTTGAGTCGCACAGGGCATGATAAGTCACAGACACCAATACCCAGGATCAGTGGGTGTCTGTAACACCAATGAAGCACTGCTACTACTTCATTATTGTTTTTGATTCCACCTTGAGGTGTCCTTAGAACCAGCTGTGTCCAACTAAATCTTTATCACCTCCATCCCCAGACTCTTTTTGGTAAATTTCTTTGCATTTCTAGAAGTTGAATAAGACCTCTAAGTGGTTTCTGAGTATGGAAGTACAGACACAACAATAAAGGGCGGCACCTGTGGCTCAGTGGGTAGGGTGCCGGCCCCATTTACCAAAGGTGGCGGGTTCAAACCCGGCCCTGGCCAAACTGCAACAACAACAAAAAAAACTGGGCATTGTGGTGGGCACCTGTAGTCCCAGCTACTCAGGAGGCTGAGGCAAGAGGATCACCTAAGCCCAAGAGTTGGAGGTTGCTGTGAGTTGTGTGAGGACAGGGTACTCTACCAAGGGTGATAAAGTGAGACTCTGTCTCTACAAAACAAACAAACATAAATACCTCACAGGGGCTTATGACCTCCAGGGTAGCCTCCCTCAGGGGTCCTTGAGTATTCAAATCTCAGGTGTTTGGTGTCTTAGTCTGGGCCCCCCAGAAACAGATCTGAGACAAGAACTCATGGACAAGTACTTGTCTGGGTTGTGATCCCAGGAAATACAGTTGTGGCTGGGATGCAGGCTGGGAGGGGAAGGAATTAGACAAGCTTCCTCAACAGGCACCTGCAGCTTAACCCCTTGGGGAGGTACGTGGGCGTGTGTGGAGCAAGAGCCCCAGAGTCATCCCAGTGACATGGGAGCTGGGTGTTTTTCCACCAACTCCCAGCAGCCCTGGGCAGAGGGAGTTGTCAAGCACAACTCCCTCTGCATGTGGCAGAAAAAAATCCTACTGGCACTGGGATGCAGCTCCTGGCTGTGGGAATCAGGGAGTCAAAGCAGTTGCCATAGTCGGACGCACTGGCTGCTACGTGTGGTGGCATAAGCCACTCACCCTTCTGTTCAGAGGAGGTGCAGACCTGGGTCTGTTGCCTACAGTAGTGTGGCCTTGGGCCACCCCTTGGCCTTTCTGAGCCTTCATTTCCTCACCTGTGCAATGGGCATAATAGAGCTCACCTCTGAGCTTCCTTCTGGGGCTGCAGCAGGACGCTGTGGGTGTAGCCGTGATGAAGGGCAGCTGGGAAAGCCGTGCACGCTTTGGCTCTGGTTCAGTGCTGGATAGGGCCTGTCGTCCCCATTGAGGAGAAGTTCACCTACTCCACTGGGTACCTTGAAGTTGCTCAGAAAGTGAGAATCATTCATAGTGCCTGTGGTGGTTCTAAGACACAGAGTGTGGCCACAGTGTGAGGCCACAGTAGGGACTGGGATGTGAAACACCTAGCAGAGCAGACAATAGAGCCTCAGGAAAAGGGATTCACACACTCTGCGCCCTGATGATAACACTGGGGACTGCCAGGAAAACAGAGTTGATGGTAGTGAGGTGAGAAAAGCAAGTCATTCAGTGAGGTAGTGAGCTCCCCATCCCTGGAGGGGGGTAAGAGGCTGGGTGTTGTGTGCACTCTTGTCAGTTATGTGGGGGAACTCCTGGCCCTGGATAGTGGTGGTGACGGTAGGGATGGGGATGGCTAGGCAGGATGCCGTGTAAGAGCTTTTCCACCCCCAGAGAGTCTAGAATTCCATTTGTCTGTTAGGAGCTGAGCGCTGGAAACGTGCTCCTTGTTTGATGCATTGCACCCGTGACTCCTTGGGGCTCCCAGATAGAGTTCAACAGCTCAGCCTGGTCTGAATTAGTGGGAGAGACATTTAGGGGGAAAGACTGGCTTGAGCCTGAGTGATCTACTGAGGGCTGACCTGGAGCCTGGCTGGAAGAGGAGCTGCAAGTCCAGGGAGTCCCCTGGGCCTCAGACTGGTATGAGAAGCAGAGGGGAGCCGGGGTGGGGGTGGGGGGGCGCTATGTGGGGTGCTCCTGCACAATCCTGCAGGACAAGTCCCTGGGGAGAAGAGCCCAAACCCAGCCAGGTCTTTGTGGTTTCACCGGCTGAGCTCCAGGGCCTAGGGCTGGAGGTAGGTTGATGACAACACTGCTTGGGAATGAGCTACTTCTCTGAGTGACAGGGTCAAGGCCATATGCTGCTGGGATTTCTTGCTGCTACTTCAGCTCACTTAGGACACAGGGGCTAAGGGGTTCTGGTAGAAGGACCTTGTGGCATAGTCACTTCCTATCACTTCCTTTTTGTCCCCATTGTTATTACAAACACTGTCACCTGTGTTGTACACAAAAGAAAGCCCCAAGGACAAATTACAATGGAAATTAAACCCACCCTGCTTAACCCTTGTTTGTTCACCCAGCAAGTGTCAATTCCTTCCAGGGTCAGACTCTGGGAACCCCAAGGTGCAGAAGGCAGATGCAGCCCACAGACCACACTATGTTCCCTGCAGCTTCTGGTTCATGCTGGCTTCATTTATTCGCTTGTTGACTCACCCATGGCACACTGAGAACCTTCTGGGCTAGGCTCTGTGTCAGGCACAGAAATTGATACAATTGATAATGGTTGAGCATGCGGTAATTGATGAGGCCTCATGGTCCATGACTTTCCTGGGCCTTTGGCCGACTCCCGTATAATATACAGTGTGAAGACGTACTGTTTGGTGCTGCTTAGTTTGTAAAAGCTAACAATGTACAACAAGCATGTTTATAGATTGATAACTACAATCCTATGTGATCGGTTTTGGACAGGTTGTGGCTATCTTTTGAACGCATTCTTCACGGCTTGGCCAGGGAATGGACAGCAGAAGTGGCTGCACTGTCCTAGAGGGGCCACAGGACCAGTACTGACCCTCAGATCTCCATTTTGGTGTTCGCCTTCTTATTTTTGCAGAACTCAGATGAGCTCAACACACTTACCTAGGGAAAGTCAGCAGCCCAGCTGGCAGGGCTACCCAGGGGTCTGGGGCAGCCTCTCCTATCACAGCTGACATCTGCAGGACCTGGTCACTCAGAGCACTAGGTTCACATAACATGGGCTCAAATTTGGTCTCTTCTGCTTGCTCACCCTGGAGTCTGATGGTATTATTATGCCCTCTGGACTCAGTCTACACATATATAAAATGGAAACAAGAGCTTTCCCTGGTGGAGGTTTTTATGTGGTTTACATAAGTTAATTATGCTTCTAGAATAGTATCAAGCATGATTATTTACTGAGTTTAATTTGAGCTAAGGAAACCTAGGACATTGAGGCTGGCAGAAGCAAATCTTGGCACCCAGGTCTCTGGGCTTCCTCGGACTTCACCGTATGGCCCTGGAAAACCCACACACTGGGGACGAGTTTCCAGGGCCAGGGGTTTTGGTGGATTATGCCCCACAAAAGGCTCCCCATCTTCCTCGGGGATCCAGCTCACTTGTCTCCTTGGGGCTGGGCGGAGAGGAGCCAAGGCCAGGAGAAAGCCTTGAAACTTTATCCTCCCTTGGTTTGGGGGTCAAGGATCAGACCCCCACATTTTCTCCACCGTCAAAACCCCCATAGGATTTTCTTGAAGTTAAGTTTCACATCATATGGCTGAACATTTGGAACTTTTTAAATGGAAATTGTAGAAAAAATGAAAAGTATTTTAGTCTCAGAACACAATACCTTCCTGGCAGGGAGCCATGGGAGAAATTCAGCAACAGGCTTAACGCTGGAGAAAAAAATCGTCATAATTGTCCATCTGGATTAATCTGGGCGTTCTTTGGCTTAACCTTGTGTCAGGCTGAGTGGGCTAATCAGGGCTCGGAAGACACTGTCTTTTGTAACTGTACTGAGGCTCCGGTTTCACACATCAGCTAATTTTCTGATCACATTTCCTTAATTGTAAGCTTGGTTTAATGGAACTCCAGACGAGACTGAGCCATAAGGAACGTGCTAATGTCCTGGCCAGAGGGTGCCAGGAATTTGTGGCTGAAACATCACAGCTCATCATCAGTGGCTTAGTGGGCAATGCTTGAGAAATACCTCTCAGCCTCTGGAAGAATTCAATTAGCGGCAGGGCAGGGGAGGGGTGCGTGTGGCCCCTCACCATCACGGTTACTGTGCTTGTGCTTGAGAGTCTGGCCTCCAGAAACACGTGGTGACAGCAGTGAACCTCTTCAGACCTCCTGCACAGAACAGTGGGAGTCAAAGTCACAAAAGCAAGAAACAGAGACAGGCTGGCCAGGGCCTTGGTTCTGGTCTGGGGCCCTGGGGTGCCTATGCCTCCCATGGCCACATGATTCACCTGCAGGATGGATGGCCTGGTATTGTCCCTGCCAGGGCCAGGATGGCAGGAGGAGTAAGGGACCTCTGTAAAGGCCTCGGCCCACTTAAGACTGGCCTGAGAGTAGGTGAATCTGGGTAGAGCTGGGAGAAGCCTCTCCTTTTCTGGGAGGACAGCCTCCCTCCAGTCTAAGCAGGTGTCTTTTTCCTGCGCCCTTCTCTTCCTGCAGCCCCACAGGGCCCCACCCTCGGACCCCCTTCCCAGGTGCTGCAGGCCCCTCCCACCCTTCCCCTGTGCCCATCAGGTTTATAGTCTGGGGATGGGGCAGTGTGAGGCAGGAGGATTGGCACCCTGGGCCTCAGCTGTTTCTTCTTGGTGGGGCAGAAACAAGGAAGAGGCCTGGTTGATTAGGTCGGGAAACCCTTTCCCAGGTGACCCTGAATTTACACCAGAGGTGGAGGAAAGAGTTCAGACCAGGGCAGGTTGGTGGATTGCTGTGTGGTTTGGGGGCTCTCCAGTTGCTTGTTGCAGCAGAAAGCCAGGATGGGGATGTCAACTCTGCTTCATGCCTCCAGGAAGGCTTCCTAAAGGTGGTGTCACTTCAACTCTTAGAGATTAAACTGGAAGAGATAGCTGCACAAGATCCTGGGGGCAGTGAGGACAGGAACACGAAGGCCCATCTGGTATGCCCTCAGGGACCTGGGTGGCTCAGGACAGGTTGAGGCCTGTGGAGTAAGACATGTGGTCACAGCTGTATCTGAAGAACTCTACATAGCCTCAACTTCCTGGTTCAGAAAGAAACTTGATCCAGCAAGTAATAGAAAGTTTTACAGACAGGAAGCCAATTATACCCCCATTGAGAAGCTCACTGTCCATCCTGGAGAGAGGATCGAGGGGCTAACCAGTGAGGAGTCCGCAAGCATCCAGTTTCCACCACTGGGTGGCATCTTGCCAGGAGATGACAGTAGACAGGGTGAGTGAATGGACGGGAATGGTGGTCCTGGGAGACTTGGTGCCTAGGGAAGACCAGATGAGGGTGCTTTGTGGTCACTGAGGCTGACTTCTCAGTCTCTGGTCTGGGGGACTAGTTGGATTTGTTATGGAAGCCGCAGGATGAGCAAAATGCTCAAGTCTCCAAATTACCCCTGAGACCCCCAGAGCTTTACAGAGATGAGAATGCACACTGCCTCCAGGACACCCGGCACAGGAGCCCCTTGGCTATCTCAGGAAAGCCCTTTGGACAGTTTCCACCAAAGGCTCTGCATCTCCCCAACCCCCCTGCACACTTCCAGAGTCTCTCACCAGACAAGGCAGGCCTCTGCAGGCAGATCAGATCCACATCTGGGCCAGATGTGCCCTGTGCCCAGTAGCGCTGCTGCAGAAAATGATTAATGAACACTCTGTCCTCAAAGTTCTCAGAGATAAATCCCCACTGTGTTTAATTCCAGAAAGTTCATCTCTGCAGACCAACTGCTCAGAGATAACACGTCTCCTGAGGTTTCCTTGTGACCATGAATATCAAGCTCAGGTTTCTCTGCAGTGCCCACCTGTGTCCTGGCCACCTGGTGCCAGCTGGCCCTGGCTCTGTTCCCTTCTTAGGATCCTCCTATGCTCTATGTGCTCAGACAGGAAGGGAGACAGGGAGACAGAAGCCAGACAACCCAGAATGGGCGCAAACTATTGAAATGTTTGTCTTTGTTGCTCTCTTTCACTGAGTGTGCAGTCCCGTTTTGGTTTCAGTCACTTTTGGAAAGAGTTGGGAATAAACCAGACATAGGTACATCAGTAAGGTCAGTGCTATGGTGATAAATCTCTTTCAGCTTAAATGGGGATCCCCAGACTCCACTCTGTGGGTTACAGATCCCTGAGCCTTTTGCTGTAAACACAGGCTGTGGAACCCCCAAGCCACCTAGGGTTCTGTAGAGCTATTCGTGTGCACACCTCAGTCATTTGTTTTTCCTAGTTTTTTCCCAGACATCTACTGTTCTTTTTCCACTACCTTGATCAGATATGCTCAACTTTGGCCATCTTATCAGTCTTCTCTGATTACCAGCCTGGGGCATGGAAGATGGGTGGCAAAGCGGCCCAGTTCTTCACCCTTCTATAGGCTTAGTCATGTGACCTTGCAGCCACTCCCATGCACAGGTGGAGTCAGTACCCAGCCCTTAGGCAGAGGCTTTGCTTTGGCCAATGAAATATGTGGAAGCCAAGGTGTGCCAATTCCAAGCCAAGGCCTCAGGAAGCAGTACATTTTAATAAAGTCTCTGTGACCAATATTTTCCTATATGATTTTGAATTTTTCAAAGAATTTAAAAATTCTTGGGAGAATTTAAAATTTTCTCCCTAGTCTGAGGTCATAGGATATTATTTTTTCTACAAGTTTTATAGTTCCTTTTACATTTATGTCTTTATGTCTTTAATCTGTCTGGAATTGATTTTTTTTTTTATTTTTGAGACAGAGCCTCAAGCTATCCGCCTGGGTAGAGTGCCATGGCATTACAGCTCACAGCAACCTCCAACTCCTGGGCTCAAGCGAGTCTCCTGCCTCTGCCTCCCAAGTAGCTGGGACCACAGGCGCCTGCCACAACGCCCAGCTATTTTTTTGGTTGCAGCCGTCATTGTTGTTTGGCGGGTCTGGGCTGGATTCGAACCTGCCACCTTAGGTGTACATGGCTGGCGCCTTAGCCGGTTGAGCTATAGGCGCCGAGCCTGGAATTGATTTTTGTGTGACGTATGAGGTAAGAATTCAATTTCCCATATGAAAAACCCCCTGTCTGGTATCACCATTGAATTGAATGATCGATCTATCTTCTGCGGATTTGTATTGCTGCCTTTGTCAATGCCAAATTTCCATACATACGTGTTAGTGATATTTCTGGACTTTCTGATCTATTCCCTTTGTTCATTGATCTCTTCTTGACTTACTCTCATACTTTCTTAATTACGATATTTTTTAAATTAATAGACTTTATCTTGAAGAGCAGCTTTAGGTTCATAGCAAAATTGAGCAAAAGATACATACGGAGATTTCCCATCTCCCACTTGCCCCTACACAAGCATGACCTCTCTAAATCATCAACATCCCCCACCGGAACAGGGCATTTGCTACAACTGATGGATCTACATTGACACCCAAAGTCCATAGTTTACGTTAGAATCCACTTTTAATGTTGTGTATTCTGAGTTTGGACAAGTGTGAAATGACATATATTCACCATTTTACTATCCTATGATCCTGTGTGCTCCCCCTGTTTGTCCTTGTCTTCCAAGGTCATCTACATTTACTCCTATATTATCTTCTAGGAGTTTTATAGTTTTGAGCTTTAGATTTAGGTATGTGATTCATCATGAGCTAATTTTTGTGAAGGGTGTAAGGTCTGTGACTAGATTGTTGTTGTTGTTATTGTTTGTAGATGTATAATTGTTCTAGAACCATTTGTTGAAAAGACTATCTTTGTTCCATTGTACTGCCTTTCCTCCTTTGTCAAAGATCAACTGACTATGTTTATGTGGGTCTATTTCAAAGCCCTCTATTCTGCTATAATGATCTATTTGTCTTTTGTCCATATCACATTGTCTTGATTTCTGTACCTTTCCTCATAGTAAGTCTTGAAGTCAAGTAGTGTTAGTCTTTCAACTTGTTCTCCTTCAGTATTGTTTCTGAATCCTGGATCTTTTGCCTCTCTCTATAAACTTTAGATCAGTTTGTCAATACCCATAAGATAATTTGCTGGGATTTTCACTGGGATTTCATCGAGTCTGCATCAAGTGAGGAAGAACAAACATCTTGACAATATTCAGTCTTTCTATCCCTGAACATGGAATATATATTCATTTATTTAGCTTTTCTTATAATTGGTGAAATTTATACCTAAGTATTTGATTGTTTTAAAGTGTTAATATAACACTTTAATATTAAGTTTGTTGTGTTTTTTCTTTTTTTATGATGAAGTTTATAATGCTTTGTGAGTGATACTTATAAAATTGATGTGTACAGAACATTCAGTGTGACTTTTTAGAGAGAAGACTCTCTATTGGTGATTACAGGATACCACCACCCATTTTACACAACCCAGAGTATTGCTCAATAAATGGGTATTCCCAGTGTATATTTGGCAGAATTTTTTACTATCATAGTCATGCATAAATGTTAATACTCTCAAAATAAATCTACAAATGTGTTTTCAAAGATGCAAAAAATACACTATATTTACTACCTAGATATCAAAGCTAAATTGTTATTTGAATTGTACCTGTAGTTACTGATTGACTTTTTCAATTAACTTAATAAAACTAAAGATAATTTATTTTCTCATTTCTTCTCTTTTCAAAACTTACAGGAGTGCAAGTCAATTGACAATGAAGTTTCTCTCTATACACTGTAGAGATGGAAACACTTTTTCTTTTGTTTAAGATATTGCCAAACTCACAGAGGATAACAAAAGTAAAATGCTAATATTTAACTTCAAAAAAATTAAACTTTTATAAAATGTTCATAAGGCTCTAAAATAGTGATTTTAATCTAATAGCAGCATGAAGCTTGTGATTTTGCTAATCTCCCTGCAGCCAAAATATTCATTCTGAGATATTATTTAATTTTTTAAGGGTTTGGGTCAAAGAACTGTGCCGACTTCTTTGTGGATTTCTGTCATAGTCCTCACTGCCATACCAAGCAATGTGCAAATTACTGTCCAAGAGAACTGAAATACCCTCTCTTAGATAGCTATTTACTATATGAATAATATAAAACATTGTGCTACTAAACCAAAAACATATCAAATTTTTCTACAGGCTATACAGGAAAGTAGAATCGATGATTTTTACAGGCTATGCAAATCTCTACAGGAGAGAGAGAGTTGATCGAGAGGGTCACAGTACTAACAGTGTGAAGATATTATGTCTTCTGTAAAGCCTTTCGTTAAGTCGCCGTAGAAGTTGGTTAAAGTGCTTGCCATGGCTGTGTCTACCGCAGACTGAGGAATCATCCCATGCAGGTCTGTCTGAATGTAGCCGGTCAAAAGACTCTGGCTTGGATTGTCTTTGAGTGGAACACAAAACCAACCACAGGGATGGTTATATCCTCTAACAAATTCTGGTCTCTTTTCACTCCAGTCAATACTTATCCCACAGGATAAAAGCCCTTCTTGATAGCTCACAGTATAGGAGAAATCAAAAAACTCTCTTGGGGAAATTATATTCCAAAACTGACCAGCAGTAGTATAATGCATCACACAGTAATTCTCTTCAAAGTGCTCCAAAATATCCAATGAATTCATTAAGTAGTCCCAATCCAAATGACAAGGCCCTGGGCCTATATGGTCTATGGTACTACTGAAAATGTCATCTATGACACCTTGAGCTTTGTAGAGATAGCCATTAAATAATTCTGAAGGTTTTCTCCAAACTGTTACATCTTATGTTTTCTTGGCAACTCGCCACTTATCATCTTCAGTACTATGGTACTTTATGAGAGTGTTTTTAAGTTTAGTTGCAAAAGAAGTAACATCAAGCAGGGCTTCCATTTTTTCTTTCTGAGATGAAGCAAGAACCTGGAAGTAGGTGTAGTGTGCCGGGAGAGAATCCCACTCTCAAGTTTGTTGTGTTTTTACTTTCTAATTCCACTCGTTCATTGCTGGTATATAGGAAAATAATTAACTTTTGTATGTTAACCTTGTGTCCTACAACCTCGCTATAATTACTTATTAGTTCCAGAAGTATTTCTTGCAGATTCTTTTGGGTTTTCTACTAGACAATCATGTCATCTGTGAACAAAGAGAGTTTTATTTCTTCCTTCTCATTCTGTGTGTCTTTTATTTCCTTTTCTTGTCTTATTGAATTAGCTAGGCCTTCAGTCTAGTGTGATGTTGAAAAGCAGTGTTGAGAGGGGACATCCTTCCTCGCCTTGTTCCTAATCCTACGGAAAGCTTCAAATTTCTCACCATTAAGTGTGAAGTTAGTTGTAAGATTTTTGTAGATATTCTTTATTAAGCCGAGAAAGTTCTCCTCTATTCCTGCTTTACTGAGAGTTTTTAATTATGAATGTATGTTTGGCAGAATTCACTAGGAACCCATCTTAGCTCTTCATTTTAGAGGGTTATTAATTAACTATTAATTCAATTTATTTAATAGCTAAAGGCCTATTCAAATTGTTCATTTCTTCTTGTAAGAGTTTTGGCAGATCACATCTTTCAAAGAATTTGTCTATTTCATCTGGGTTATCAAATTTGGGGGCATAGAGTTGTTCACACTATTCATTTATCAACCTTTAATGTCCATAGGATCTGTAGTGATATCCTTTCTTTCATTTCTGATATTAGCACTTTGTGCTTATTTTTGTCTTAGCCTGGCTAGGGGCTCATTGATTTAGTTGATATTTCAAATAACAAGCTTTTACTTTCACTGGTTTTACCAGTAGATATCCTCTTTTCGATTTAAGTGATTTCTATTCTAATTTTTATTATTTCTTCTTATTTTGAAATTGATCTGATTTTCTTTTTCTAGTTTCATAAGGTGGAAGTTTAGATTACTGATTTTACATCTTTGTCTTGAGTTTAAAAAGTTTAAACTCAAGTAAAACGGCATGTTTGTTCCCAATACATATATGCATTCAATGCTACCATTTTCCCTGTAAGCACTATTGTTGCTGCATCCAACAAATTTTTATAAATTGTGTCTCATTTTCATTTAGTCCAAAATATTTTCAAATTTCTCTTGAGATTTATTCTTTGGGCCATTCTGTTATTCAGAAGTGTGATGTTTAATCTCCAAATATTTTGAAAGTTTCCAGCTATCTGTGTGTTATTGGTTTCTGCTTTAATGTCATTGTGGTCTGAGAGTAGACATTGTGTGATTTCTATTCTTTTAATTTGTTAATGTGTGCTTGATGGCTCAGAATGTGATCTATCTTAATGAATGTTCCATGCAAATATGAGAAGGATGTATATTTTGCTGATGAATGAAGTAGCATATAGAAATCAATTATACCCAGTTGATTGATGGTGCTCCTGAGTTCAACTGCACCCTTGATGACTTCCTGCTTCCTGGGTTGGTTCATTTCTGATAGAAGTGTAAAGTCTCTAACTATGATAGTAAGTTTATCTAGTTTTCCTTGCAGATGTATTAGTTTTTGCCTAATGTAGTGTGATGCTCTGTTATTAAGTGTTATTAATGCATACATACTAAGAAGGGTTATGCCTTCTTGGTGAACTGACCTCTTTATCATTATATAAGGTCTCTCTTTAACCTTGATAACTTTCCTTTCTCTGAAGTCTGCTCTAATTACTATAATTTTAATGTAATCTTTTCTATATTTTTATTTTCTAAAAATTAAATAATCTTGCTTTGTCTTCCATTATCCTTTTACATAGTTTTCCATGTTTTATGGAGAAAGATCTGTCAGAATTTTTTTTCTTTGAGAAAGAGTCTCACTTTTAGTAGAGTGCTGAGGCATCATCAAGGCTCACAGCAATCTCAAACTCCTGGGCTCAAGTGATCCAATTGCCTCAGCCTCCCAAGTAGGTGGGACTACAGGCATCCACCACAATGCCCAGCTATTTTTAGAGATGGGATCTGGCTCTTGCTCAGGCTGGTCTCAAACTCATGAGTTCAAGCAATCCCCCTCTTTGGCCTCCCAGAGTGCTGGGATTACAGATGTGAGCCACTGCACTCAGTTCTATTTATTTTGTTATTGATGATTAGTGGCATATAGAAATTGTATTACTTTTGTGGCCAGCAAACTTAGTAATTATTAGTTTTTGCTGTAGTATTGTTTATACTACTTATACCAGTTTCTCCATAAATTATCTTAGATTTTCAATGTGTACAATCATTTTAACATTTGCACTGTTGAATTTTTTCTTGTCCTATTGCATTGTCTAAATCCACTAGCACAATGTTGAACATAGTGATGTGGATGGACTATGTCCTTGTCATGATTCTGGACCTTAGTGGGAATATTTCTAAAATTTAATGATTAAGTACAATGTATCCTCTATATTTTGAACAGATGCTCTTTCCAGGTGTGGCAGAATGGGAAAATTGATTCCTTTTGCCCCCTTTCTCCTATTTTTTTCTTTTAGTCATAGATTTCCATTGGGTTTGGGAAGAGCCTATGACTACCTAGGTTGAAATCACATTTCCAGCTTCCTTCATAGCCTATTGTGACCACATGGCTAAGTTTTCATTAATGGGCATGGAAGAAGTGATGTTTGCAAATTATATATTACTTTCCTCTTTCTTTTTCTTGGAAGTGGTAATGATAAACCCACTTTGATCATGTGGATGAGGATACTATCCTAGAACATCCCAATAGGAGGTACCTGTGTCTCTGGTGAGTGCAGGAGGCAGAACCACCTGCCCCATCTGTATCTCCTGCTTCCCCTATACTCTGACATATCACAGACACAAATTCCCCTTCTGTCCCAACCACACTGTTTTGGTGTCCCCTGTTCAACAAGTTTGTCAGTACCTTGTCTAAATGTATCCAAATAAGAAATTGTCATGCCATTTGTAGTTTGCTAAGAATTTTATAGATTGTATCATGAATAAATGCTGAATTCTATTAAATGCTTTTTTAGTGGCTATTTTAAAATGACCAAACTGGGCATTTTTCCTCCTCTCATCCTCCCCTCTCTTAATGTGTTATTGTTTATTACTAAATTTTAAAATTTTAAATTGAGTATTCTTCTTGAATTTCTGAAATTAATAAGTTAAAATACGCCATAATAGGCAGTGCCTGTGGCTCAAAGGAGTAGGATGCTGACCCCATTTGCCAGAGGTGGTGAGTTCAAACCCAGCCCCAGCCAAAACCTACAAACAAAAAAGCCATAATTATTTAATATGCAACTAGACTTGATTTGCCAATCTCTCCTTTAAGATTTTTAAAATCTATGTTTGGAATCAAGATTGGCATAAAATATTCTTTTCATGACCTAACATTTAACTTTAGGTGTTAGGTTATACTAGTCTCAGAAAATGAATTGCTTAGTTTCCTATTTTTCCCCTTATTCTTGTTATTTTTAAATTTTTTTCCTTTTTTATTTTATTTATTTATTTATTTGCAGTTTTTTTAGGCCGGGACTGAGTTTGAACCTACAACCTCTGGCATATGGGGCCACAGACATTGCCCTTTTTCTCCTTATTCTTAGAAATAATGTAAAATTATGTGAAGTAAGGATCATTTTTCCCCTCATGATTTGATAACTCTTATTATAATACAATCTGGGTAAGTTTGGGTGGTTTTGTTTTGTTTGGGGATATGAATTTTTGCTAATCAATTCAATTTATTTACTGATTATTGGTTTGTTTGTATCTTCTGTTTTATCTTGAGTTAATTTTGGTAATTAATTTTTTTTTAAGAAAAATACCCACTATATAGGATGTCTATAATATTCATGTACAACTTACTACGTTAAACTATTTTAACACCCTGTACTTAAATATAAAATTTTTGGCACAAAATTGATTGTACCTATACCCATTCACAGTTTGCTAAGAATTTTATAGATTGTATTGTGTACCCATTTATAAATCTATACTCTGTTATGTTTGCTTTTCCACTTCTAATGTTATTGGTTGATAGCATTTTTTTCTTGACTACTCTTACTAGGAATACTCTATCCTATTTCTCAGAGGACAAGGTTTGGCTATTCTTGACTGTTTCTATTACATTTTTTATTTCATCTATTTCTTTTTATATCTTTTCTTCTATGTTCTCTACAGTTATTTTCATTCTCCTATTGCTTTCTTTAGTTAAGGTGGTACTTTGTAAGTTTTTTTATTTTCCAATAATTCCATAGTCTTCAAATATACCTCTGAAAACCAATTTAGCACCATGCAAAATGACTGTTATATATGTAGTAATGTCTTTTCTTTCCATTCAAGACTATGTTATTTGTCATTTCCAATGTAACTTTCTTTTTCACCCATAAGTTATTTAGAAGCATGTCTTAAACTTTTCTTTTCTTTCTTTCTTTCTTTTTTTTTTTTTTTGAGACAGAGTCTCACTTTTTGCCCCTGATAGAGAATCATCATGTCATACATACCTCACAGCAACCTCAAACTCTTGGGCTCAAGAGATCCTCTTGCCTCAGCCTCCTGAGTAGCTGGGACTATAGGCGCCTGCTACAACATCACTTGGTTATTTTTAGAGATGGGGTCTCGCCCTTGCTTAGGCTGCTCTAGAACTAATGAACTCAAGTAATCCACCCACTTCAGCTTCCCAGAGTGCTGGATTTATAGCTGCAAGCCATTGGACCTGGCTTCAAATGTTTCCAACTCATATGTACATACATTTTGATTGTCTTTTTATGCTAACTTCTAAATTAGTTGCATTGTAGTCAGAGGACATAATATGTATGAAAATTATTCTTTGAAATTTATGGAGGTTTACTTTTTGACTTGTAGGTTGTCACATGTTGTAAATGGTTTACCTGTGTTGAAAAGAGTATTTATTTATTTTTTGACAGAGCCTAAAGCTGTCACCCTGGATAGAGTGCTACGGCATCACAGCTCACAGCAACCTCCAATTCTTGGGCTTATGCAATTCTCTTGCCTCAGCATCTCAAGTAGCTGGGACTATAGGTGGCTGTCACAATGCCTGGCTATTTTTTTATTGTAGTTGTCATTGTTGTTTGGCAGGCCTGGGCTGGATTCGAACCCACCACCTCTGGTCCCTTAGCCACTTGAGCTACATGCACCATGCCAAAAAGAGCATTTCAACTCTTCTGCAGAAGGATGTGGCATTATATCATATCATCGTAGAGCCTGTTTTGCATTCTGTCTAGTCCTGAGCAGTACTGGTGCTTTTATACCCATGTTTGTAGTGCTTAACAATCCTAGGAGGGAAGCAGGGTATATGATATAGGCCCATTCTATAGATAAGGGGACCAAAGCTCAAAGATGAACAGCAGTATGTCTGAAGTGACTTTTTACTGTGGAGGGAAAAAAGTCCTCTGCCTGTGGCTGTGGGGGCACTTCGACAGAGGCCAAAAGGAGCAGCCAGGAATAGCATGGAATAGCACAGAGCAGGATGGAGCAGCATGGAGCAGCATGGAGTAGCTTGGAGCAGCTTGGAGCAACCTGGGCAGAGGGCTGGTGGATTTTGCCCAACTTGAGTATTGGGTCCTTGTCCTGAGCAGGCCAACAGTCACAGTGACTATCCACTGTTATTCTCACATCTGCATTCTCATCATGCCTCTCCAGCCTCCATCTGTGTGCTGGAGGTCTCTTTGCCTTGAGATCCTTCCCCAACCAACATCATCTCAGCCTGGCCCCATCGACCTTCCCTTCATACTTCCTGAGATTGGGTGAATGAGGGGCCTGTTCCCAGTTCCACACCTGCCCACCTTCCTGTCCATGGGTCTTTCCTCAAGGTGAAATAACCTCCCTGAGGGGTCTACAAGGCCCATGTGACTTTGCTCCAGTGACTCAGGAAACTGAATCATGTCTGACTCCCCTCGATGTACAGCACTGTCACCCATGCCTTTGCCTTTGTTGAGCTCTTGGGTATGTGCCATCCTCCCCTCCTTGTCCTCACTCTCCCCTATTTCAGTCCGGGGTATATTTCTGTCACACTGATCCTCCTTTCCTGGGCTCTCACCTCCCCGCAGCCAGTCCTCCAGTTACGGGAAAAGCTCCCATCTTCCCATCCTCTTTGCCAGAATATCATGGTCCGTGTTGCTTCCTGTCCGAACTCCCTTCTTCAGTGATTTCTGGCCAATGCTATCCGTCTTTCAAGAAACAGTTCCATATCACCTGTTCCAGGCAGCCTCCCTCAGTCTCCACCCTGGTTTAGGGGCTACTCTTCTCTTCCATAGTGCCTGGGGCTGCCCCCAGTCAAAGCTGTGATCCAGCTTTATGATCACTGCTGCTCACTCGTCAGCAGCAAAAGCGGCTGGTGCAAACCTCTGGTCCTGGCATCCATCCTGCTGGTGCCCCTAGACAGTTATCTCCCAAGTTGCTGGCAAGTGTTCTAGGCAGGAGAGGACACGGCATCACCCTTTCCTTTCTGTCCTTGCAGTGGCCCCATGGATTGAGGGCTCCAGCCTGCTGACCAAGGTCAATGCCCTTTCCAAAGGCCCTTCATTAGTGAGTGGGCATCTTGCTGAGTCAGCGGGGACCTCTTCATAGCCCTGTTCGGGGTCAGTAGGTCCCTGGAGAATGTGGCTGAGGGCGGCTGGCTGACAACAGGGCCCATTGTCCTCGCCTGCTGTGGTCAGAGCTGGCCCAGGCCCATCTGGACAGGGCAAGGGGCATGACCCCGATGCTCTCAGGAGATCCGGTGGAGATCCCGGGTGCAGCCAGGCTGTTGAGGTGAGAGCACAGATGGCATTGTCTGGAGCAAGGCAGGGCCCTCTGGGGACCTGTTTTAGGGTCCAAGGGGCAGCTTTATCTATTCCAACTTCCCCACCGTCTCTGGCCCCCATGAGGAGCTCTTCCACAGCATCCCTAAGGCCAAGTCCAGCCATGTGTCTGGTGCTCAGACCTCGCCCCTTCCCTGCAGTGCCCCTAAATCTGGACACTTGAAGTTGTTCTAACCTATAGGCCTAGCACAGCCCTCAGGACCCAGGATAATTGCACCCTGCCCACCCCTCTTCTATACTACTGCTCCCCACCTGCTCCTGACAAAAGGGGTCCCTACCCACCCCTCATCCTAGCCCCTTCACTGGCCAAGGAATTAGACAGTCATGCTAATGCTAGTTCAGTGACCACTGAGTTTGGAAGCCAGAGTTCTGCATCCTCACAGGGATACACACTTGCTGGCCATGTCCCAGGCCCTGCCGGAGACAGGGTTCTAAAGCCCAAGAGCAGAAACACTCACCCAGAGTCTCTGGGAAGCAGAACTGGGCCCACAAGGAAGAAGAGGAGGAGCAGGCATGGGCCCCAGGCTTGCTGCTGTTAGCAGCCTCCGTAGTTTCCACAATTGACGCCCCTCCCTATTACTGTCACTGTCACTGTGGCTGGTGCTGCTGCTGCTGTCTCTGTTGTTTTTCCTCCATGTGCCTGTTGTATCTCAAGGTGTAAACCTTTCAGGCTCAGTGGAAGCCCTCCCCAAAGGCTCACCATCCTACGTGTGTGCTCGAGCATCTTACCTGCATGTGTGCATGGCATGGACAGTCTGCACTGTTGAACTGGGTGTGTGAGAAAAGAACATGGAGAGCCGGCGTGCAGCTCTTCCACCGCACTGGGCTCAGTGTACACAGCTGTGTATACAGCTCACCGCTCAGATCAGAGCTGAGTGTTCTGTTGTCAGAGTGGAGACAAAGGTGAGGACACTGACGTGGCCAGTGTGCTCCTGAGCTGGGCTCAGAGCTAGGCTTGGCTGTGGCCCCTGCCTTCTGCCCTGGGCTGGAGGTGGCTCTCCTGTTGAGAAGGTGGCAGCCAAGCCACTGCCACTTTGGCTGAGCCTAAGTGCCCTCCCTAGCTGTCCCTGAGCCCCCATGGGCTATCTTGGGTGAATTCCATCACCTCTACCCGCTTCTCTGCTATGCTGGGTGCTTGTCACTTCCTGGGCAAGGCCCATGAGTTGCTATGGTCAGGCCTTTGCCCAGGCCTTTCCTCCCTGCTGCAGGCCTTTTCTTCTGCCTGCCTGCATCCTGCCTGGTCTTTGAGGCCCAGCTGGAACACCCCCACTAGGCCCATTAGCAATGGTTGAGAGGGGTCATATTGGTCACCTCACCTGGTCAGTCACTTGCTGAGGATCAGCTGTTCTCCCCGGGGCCTGGGACAGGGCCCAAGGAACAATCTCTGCCCACAGCTGCCAGGAGGTGTTGACCTTCAGCAGCTTAGGGAACTGCTATTTGCTGAACCTCTCTGTGTAATGCCATTGGCTGCCCTTCTTCCAGGACTGTTCTGTCTATGTGACCACTTCCAGGACGGAGAAGCCATGCTTGTCCTATACCAGCCATGGCTAAAACCAAACCTTATAAACATGAGCAAGAGGTCGGCACTCCCCAGCATCACAGGCTACTTCACCCACGCATGGGCAGGCAGAGCTGTAAACTTGTCCTCCAGCCCAGAACCAGCCTGGATTTCCTGCTTAGAACTCCCCAACAAGTTAAGAGACATCTAGGGCTCTGGTGCTCTGGAAAAGCCACCAATTAAAATGTCTCTTGTCTTGGAGTCCCAGGTCCTTATCCTGTAGCTGATCAGGATACAGAAGTGACAGCTCAAAGGAGATTTCAAGGTCGGGGAGAGGACGGATTGCCACTGACCTGGGGGCTGCCTTGGGTACCTTTGCAGACAAGCATGGGGTGCCACCATAACCCAAGGCTCCAAACATTGACCCTGCAGCAGTTGCCCCTAGAGTTCACACACTCTGCTCATAGAAAGAGGCAGTTGGTCAACACAGCAGGACTACCGTTAATGTCTTCATCAGTAGTCTGTGCACTCTCTGCATGCTGGATCCTATGTAGACATTAGGGACATTGTGTGAAGTCCACAAGGCCCTTGTCCCTCACGGCTCCCTAACTCCAGCCCCAGAGACTGTGGTATGACTGTGGGGCAGAACCAGGCTCCTGGGGGAGACCCCTCCTCCTGCTGGGGCTGTAAGGCTGGGTCTACTCATGCACAGGCAGTGCCAAGTAGCCAGACAGATGTGGGTTCAAATCTCAACCCTGGCCGTCCACGTAGATGGCCACTTTATCTTTCTGCATCTTGGTTTGTAGACCAAGGTGGAGGTGATGACACCGGGAGTGAAGAGCTAGTGCAAGGATGAAAGGGGAAGGAAGGGAGTGAGTGAGAGCAGGAGCAGAGTGCTGGCATCAGTCTCCGTGCTGGGGCTGAGCCATTCCTCCATCCCACCACCGTCAGGGGATTATTCAGGAGACCAGAACCAAGGCTCTGACACATAGCACGAGTTGGCTGAGGTCATAGCAGATGGGGACAGGAGTGAGATGGAAGCAAGGCTCACTGTCAGATTCGGGAGAACTTCCAGAGCAGCTGAGGTCTGCAGGTTTCACAAATTCTTGCTGAACCTAGAAAGACCTCATTGTCCCATTCTGTATTTAAGGGTCAAGTGAGACAGAGAGGTAGGGTCTAATAGGCAGTGGGGGGCAGTTTCCATAGCCAAGAAAGGACAAGATTAGGGTGAGATAGGGACTTGACTGATCCCAAAGTTATCTATTCACCCATTCACCCAAAATCCATGGTGCACCTGCCCCATGCAAGATATTGGCCAGGGCTAGGGTAAAGCTCAGGGCTAGATGCAGCCCCACCAGGGAACTGCTGTTCTCACAGGATGATTATATCAGGAGAAGACACCAAAGAGACCACACATCAAAATGAACACTGGGCATGAACCCTTGTGTGAGCAGGGGCATGGAAAGCCTGGTAGGAGCCAGTGGGGTTCTAATGTTGGGAACAAGGAGGGGTGCGAGCAGAAACCTGAGCCAGCAAGAAGCAAGGCCCTAGAAAGACTCAGAGAAAGAGTTTCCCAGCCCAGAGATCAGCCTGTGGAAAGCATAGGCAGCTGAGCATGTGACCAGCAAGACTGGTAGGTATTAGACCAAGACAAGGACTCATGGGATATCATCAGCAACGATGCAGTGGCAGAGACCACTCATTGTGGAGGAGGCACTATGGAATCCAGACAGGAAGCCCAGCACCACAAGGCAGTTGCCTACACCGAGCAGGTGTGTGGTAAATGATGGTGGCTTAGGTCAGAAGAAGGGAAGGGGGTGCCAAAAGGCAAGTGCTAGGTGTGCTCAAGAGGGTGCAGGGAGTGAGGGGGAGAGAGGAGTTACCCACAGCAGTGGGGGGTTTGTAGCCTGAGCAATACAGTAGAACGATGGTGTCCTTTGATACAATGAAGGATTGGAGAGGGGAGAGGCAGCCCATATGGGGGACATCAGAGCTCTGCTCTGTGTCAAGCATGAGATGCTATGTGGGTTGAACTGTGTCCACAGAAAGATGTGTTGAAGTCCTAAACTCTGGTGCCTGAGAATGTGACTTTACTTGGAAATGAGTCTTTGCAGCCATAATGAAGGCAAGATGAGGTAACAATGAACTAAGGTGGAACCCAATTTAGTGACTGGTATCTTTACAAAACCAAGGAGAAAGAGATTTATAGAGTCACAAAGACCTGGAAACACAGGCAGAGGCCACAGGGAACAGAGAGCGAGGAGTCTCCAAGCCCGGGAACACCAAGTGTTGCTCCAGCAACTGAAGGAGGCAAGAGAGAATTCTGCCCAGAAACTAGCCTGAGTGAACTGCCCAGGCCCTGCTAAGGATACCATGGAGTGGGAGCTGTCACAGACAGATGCTTGCCCCTCTCTATAAATCATAGTGTTTAAGGCTGTTGGGCTGAGTGAGAGCACAAAAAAAAAGGTGTCAGTGAAAAAGTAGGGAAGAGAGCCAGGAGGTGATTTATCTTGCAACAGTGCAGGGTTGGGGGGAAGGAGAGAAGAAGCCCCCGTGAGCTGGGAGAAAAAGCCAAAAGGAACAAATGCTTTAGGGGAGGAAGTAGTAATTTCCTACTAGGAACTGAGAGGTTGAGGAAGATGAGCATGAGGTTGGAGACTTGACTACTAGAAACAGCCACATGAAGGTCACCTGTGATGTTGATATGGACTTGACAAGACCTTGACGAGAGCATGCTCAGTGGGGGGGCAACACTGACGTGCTGGTAAATGTTTTAGGGTTCTCTGGGAGAGAAGCCTGATTTTTAGTGTTTGCTATTTTGGTACATCCCACCACAGCCAAGTTAACAGTTTAACAACTGGAGAGAAATTTCCTGATAGTTTAACAACTGCTCACAGGAGCCAGTGTGAGTTTGCTCCAGCAGACCCCTGGGGAAGGGCTGGCTCGAAAGAGAATGAGGCATAAAGAACATAGCTTCTCTTTTCAAGGGCTTCTGATATAAAAGATATCCAAGAATGGAATGATATTTTTAAAGGAACACGGGGCTGAGTGCGTTTGGGTTTTCCTTTAATTTCCACTATACTGAAAGGGGCAGCAGGAGATACATTTGGATAAGAGAACAGGAGAACAAATTTTAGGTTTATGGTTTCACATCTTCTAAGAGATTTCTATCCTCTTGCCAGGCTGCAGTTCTTGTTGAAGGAGTACAGTGTGTGGCAAGCTCTGGGGTGGGTGGGAAATGATCAGGCATGACCCTGCCTCCAAGGAGTTCACACTTCTAAGCAAGGGTGGACGGGCAGAACATAGCAATGACAGACACTGAGAAATGCTGAGCTGGGCCACACAGAACACTGACATTGCTTCCCCCTTGCTCTTATCATCATCATCATCATCATCATCATCACTATTATCACCACTATTATTATCATCACCACCATCATCATGCTCACCATCACCATCATCACCATCATAATCACCATCCCCATCATCATCATCACCATCCCCACAACCCCCACCATCATCACCATCATTCCTACCTTTGCCACTATCATTATCATCATCATAGCTATCATCATTGTCATTCTCATCATCATCACCACCATAATAACCACCATCATCACCATCACCTCCATCATCACCATCACCACCAACACTACCATCACCACCATCACCACCATCA
>NW_003852541.1:2174310-2192393 GCF_000181295.1 Otolemur garnettii | reverse complement strand
CACCACCATCATCACCAACACTACCATCATCACCACCATCATCATCACCATCATCACCACCACCACCATCACCACCATCATCACCATCACCACCAGCGCTACCATCATCACCATCATCATCATCACCATCACCACCAACACCACCATCATCATCGTCACCATCATCGTCGTCACCACCATCACCACCATCATCACCATCACTACCATCATAGTCATCTTCACCATCATCACTGTCATCATCATCACCTAACGAGCCCTGGCTTATTTACATTTTCTCTAAATTTGTCTTGAAAATTGAACAGTTCACTCTTCAGCTCACCTCCCTCCTCTTGCATTTGATCACAGGTTGTGAGGAGAAGGATGACACTTTCAATGTTTTCCCTAAACATATTTGCTAGATCATGAGTAGGCAAACTATATAGCCCATGGCTTGAATCCAGCCTGCTGCCTGCTTTTGTAAACAAAGTTTTATTGGCATGCAGTGGTCCCCATTTATTTTTTATTGCTAATGGCTGCTTTTGAAATACAACTATAGACTTGAGGAGTTGCAACAGACACCATGTGTTCCACAACATCTAAGATATTTACCATCTGGCCCTTTACTGAAAAAGTTTGTTAGATCATGAAGTTAATCAGGCACACTGCTTGTTGTCCATGTTGTAACTGGTGACAGTGTTGTTCTCCTTTGGGCCGCTACTTCATTAAGTCCATTTTTCTCCAGCTCCCAATGGCATCCTTCTTGGTCTTCCTTAAGTCCTCATTGGCTATATTCTCCAGGCTTCTATCCACTGCCCAAGACCAGAACTAATGCTTTGGATTTGTCCAGGTGCCAAATCTCTGTCCTGTCACTGTGTAACAAACCACCCCAAACTTAGTAGCAAAAAGCTACAACCTCTTTGGAAAGAGCCAGTAGGTAAGATTTATCTGTTCTACATAGTTTGGGACCCCTGATGGGAAGAGTTGAGGCTCCAGGTGACTCAGTGATGGCTGGGGGCTGAGTTATTTCTCTTCTTACATGGTTGGTACATGGGCTACAAAGGCTAGGACTATACACCAGAAGCATTGACCTCATGGCTTCTTTGTATAGGCCTCTTTCCTGGGCTTCCTCACAATATGGCTGCCTCAGGAAAGCTGAACTTCTTTCATGAAGTTCCAGGCTGTCAGTGTGGGTGTTCCAGAGGGCAAAGTATAAGCAATATCACCCTTTCTCACCTAACCTCACTCACTTCCATGACTTTGGTTACAAATGAATCACAAGGCCCACCAGTTTCAAGAGGCAGGGGTGTGTTTGTGTGTGGTCTATGACACTGCCTCTCCATGCCAGGAGGTCCAAGAATTTACACACATATTCTAAAGTTGCCACACTGTCATTTCCTCCTCTGTAAAATGAGGATGGTAGTAGTTCCTACCTTGTGAGAGTGTAAGCATCACATGGATTAATATACATTGTATAGAACAACGCCTGGGGTTACATTCATGCTCTGTAACTCTTTATTGTCATATTCCACATCAGTCCAACTCTTAATCGCAATGTGTGCGCTTACTTGATGTCTGTCACTTGATTTATTACATTTAGGTAGGACCTCATGCTGCAAGGAAGAAAAAGGCAAAAGAAGTTGCTCTCTGGGCTGTGCCATGTGGCAGGCACCCATGAGGTTGCTACTGTCATCCTCTTTCCTTCTCCTATTATGAGAGAGGTGTGCCTGGGCTCCAAGGCAGGAGAGGACTCTGAGGCAGGAGAGGCCATGCATGGTGCCTAATTCTAGGGCCTGCTGGTCATTCATTCTGTCAGTCAGCTATCTGTTCATTTGTGCATTCAGGTAGTATTTCCTGGGTTTCCAGGTTGTGTCAGACACTCTTCATGCTGGGTGAATGGATCCCTCTCTTTGTGGGTCTTCCTACCTGGGGTCCCCTGGCAAATTATAATATTGCTACTGGCTCTCCATTGTGCCTTCCTGGAAGCCATCCATTATTTACTCACACACCCACTCTTTCAACAACAGACCTGAAGCTGCTTATGTCATGAAGCACCATAAAAAAATACCATAAAATTCAAATAAAATCCACATTAGTAAAGTAAAAGAGTCATGCACATATTATAAAACAAAGATCAGTCTTGCTGATCTTGGCTTTTGAGCTTCCTGGTAGCCAAGGAGAAAACAAATCATGATCAAGTTTACAGACTTCACTAGGGGATAGGAGGATGCCTATCCTCTAACATACTCCTTTAGCAAGAGTTCTGCCAAGCACTCATTTTAAAAATAGAATTTTCCTAGGAGATGTTGTCCAAGGGAGTGAGGTACAGTGAAATAATGAGTCATTCTCCAACAGTATGGCTGATGACTTATTTTCTACCCAAAGCCAGTGTGCGGTTCTGCTTCAGAGCCAGCTGTTTACAATATCTCCAAGCTCAAGTGGAAACAAGCCCTGGGATTATCTCTTCATTTGGGGTCAAAAGGCATGAATTTCAGCGGCAAAATGGTCCACGCTGCAATCTTTGTTTTCTGCATGAGCTGATAAACTCTGAGGCCAGGCCCACGGGGCCTCCCGCCACATTGCCCCTGAGCTTCGGTAAATCTTTTGACAGGAGTCATTGTCTGGGGCAGGGCCCTAAACGACTTCTCTAAACGGAGTTATTCATTTGGCCATAATGGGAGGCCAGGCTGCTGGGCCCTGCTGATGGCCTGTCTTATTGGGATATTTGCAGACTAAATGCCTGTTGGGGATGCCTCCAGCAGGGGAGGAGGCTTCCCCAGGGTCTGGGGTCTGGGCTATGATTTGGGGGTTTCTGGGGAAGAAAGGACCCTTATTTCTCCAACACAGGAAATAATGTTTCAGAGAGGAAGAAAACCATTCATAGGTGAGGCAGCTAGGGGTTTCATCCTGGCACCCTCCTAGAATTTGGGCCACTGACCACCAGCTTTGGCCTTAGTCTTCTCACCTGTGAAACAGGGAGTAAGAACCCTGAGCCCTTGGGTGGGGGAGTTCTGACCCTGAGTGCCGAGCATGAGACCAGACTCACAGATGCACTTGACCAAGGTCTGCCAACTGGGTGACTACTGGGTCACACTGAGCCAATGCCCAGGCACATTGATGCTCAGTGGGGAGGAGCCACTCCCCTTGTGGGCAAGTGATCTGGTGAAGTACAAGAACACACAGAGGAGTACAGAACCTGAGTGTAGGGCAGGGTGGTCTTTCCGATTGAAGATACTGTGTGGCCAGGACCAGGTTGGGACAGAGTGAGCAGCTGCCCAGAGTACACCTTGGCTACTCTCTGAAGGTGACACCATGGGCTGGTTTTGTCTGTTTTTGAACTTAAGAAAAATGGCATCTCCCAACCTGTGTTATTTTGCTCAATGCCACATCTGGGAGATTCTTCCTATTGTGTGTGGTTCAGTTTGTGGCACATCTGTTGGATACTCAAACCACAATTTCTGAAAAGGATTTTAAATAGTCAAACTGTCACACCCACCCATTTCTTTGAGTTCTTGAGCTGCTGAGTGCACTGGCATGAGGTGATGACAGTGTCCTCTGTTCCTCCCACCCCACCCCTTCCAGGGACCCTGGGGACACATGAGTGGTGTGGAGGGTCTGCCCCCTCAAGCCCATCTCCCTTCCTTTCCCGTCATCCTCTCCCAGACAGTCACCGAGCCGGTCGCTCTCACACAGGGTCTATTTCCTTCCTTTCCCCACCCTCCTCTCCTTAAAGGTTGCCCCGGGCTCTTGCTGAGGTCATGGTGTCCTTGCTACTAAAGCCGGGGACACTGCTCAGGCCCCTTCTTAGTGGCACTGAAGTGTTGACTATCTCTGCCTTGAAGAACCCTTTTCTCCTGACTGATCTGAGTCTCTCCAGCTGCTCCTCTGCCAGTTTCTCCTGGTATCCCCAAAGGCCCCCACATTCTCCCTCAATTCCCTGGTCGTGGATGATTTCACATGGGCCTATGGCTTCAGTGATTGTTGTGGCTGAACTATGTCCCCTCAAATATGTCTGAGTCTGTACCCCAGGCCCTGTGAACATGGAAAGAGGGTCATGGCAGACATAATCAAGTGAAGTGAATTTGCAGTGGTTTAGGGGCCCCCGAGCATTGGTGGAAGGAGAGGGAGCATAGAGACACTGGGGAAGGCCTCGTGATGGGACCACAAATCACAGAGTGCCACTGGGGCCAGCAATGCCAGAGGCTGGGGAAGGCATGGATTTAGGTCTCCAGAGCTGTGATGAAATGCATTTCTGTTGTTTCAAGCCCCTCAGTGGGTGATCATAGTAGCCCCAGGGAACTGTTGCAGTAATCACTGGTGTGTGGACAACTCCGCATGAGACCCCCAGCTTGGGCTGCCCAACAACTCTGCTCCAGGATGCCCAGGCTTTTCCTGGACTCTTCCAGATGCACAGGGATGCAAAAGCTTCCATATGAAGAACCTGTGTGCTAAGCTTAGGAATTTTGAGAATTTTGAAAGAAGTTGGTATAACATAGACCTCAGTTACCTGCCTTGTGGCTCAGGGCAAAACTTCTGCCCTCACCTGAACCTCGGGTTCCCATCTATAAATGAAACCAGGCTGGGCTCTTGCAGCTCAGATGCTCTGTTTCTCTGGACCCCAGCCTCCAGGAGGCTGCGTCCTGTGGCTCACACACTCTGGGAAGTTGAAGAGAGGCCCTTTGGTCCGCAGCATCCTTGTAATGGGAGCCCAGGAACATGGCTTGTTACAACACCAACAACAACCTCGCCTTTTAATTCTGCAACTGGAGAGGGGGCAGAGGGGATGCAGGCCTCCCCAGGGGGCCTTGGGTGACTTATTGATCCATCAATTACAAATGTCAGTGACCCTGGGTGAAGGGGCCCTCAGCTGCCAGGCAGTCTGCAGGGAGAAGACCCTGATAGCTGTGCCATGGAGCAGGGAGGGGGAAACAACTGGCTGGTGCTCAGAGACAAGAAGGGCAGACGTTTTTTATGTTCGCTCCTTAGAGAAAGAGGAGTGTGAGCAATCTGTTCTCAATGTGCCACAGAGTTTGATATCAGCCACATGGGTGCAAACCAGGATTGTTGCCAAGTCTAGATTTCATACCTTGTGACTTGAGGAGGCTGCTGAGATTATTTGTGCTCTCAAGGAAGGAGGACGATTTGAGAATTTGGAGTGGTCCATGGCAGCAGTTGACCCACAATAGCCGAGGCTCAAGTGCACGCACACTCTTCCCTCATGGTGGCCCCTGGCAGCCCCACCAGGTGTGGGAGTCACACTGGGTTTGAGCTGCTCCCTCTGCTCCTCCCAGATGCAGCTGCTTCCCTGTGTGCCCATTTCAGGGCTCTTAGGAAGACCGAGTGAGGCCATGGGAAGTTCTACACCAAAACTGCTGATGTCACGACCATAATTTGGGCATCCCAAGCCCCCAGGGAAAAGCAACCTTGGCTGTAGACACTCTGACCCCTGCTTGGCTGATGTAAATGGGAGGGCCGTGTCCCTCCCATCCTGTGACAGGGCCAGGGAAATTGTGATCTGGACAGGGATCCTCAGAGTCAGCATCGTGAGGTAAGAGATGGAGGGGGGAGGGGATCAAGTTCAGTTTTGGAATGATTCTGAGGATTCAGGGAATTTCTGGGCTCAGGATCCAGATACACCATGGTCGGGAGAGGCAAGAGCTCCATGTGGGACCAAGAAATGCCTGAGTTCTGCTGGCAGTGCGGCTCCATGGACATCACTGCCTCCCTGGCCTTGGTTTTATAATCTGTGGGATGGGGGTACTAGTGCCAACTCCAAGGCGGATGGGAGGCGGCTGGACTTGCTCCTGCCTCCTCCCTCCCCTCCCTGCTCATGCCTGGGCTGCACTTCCTCAGGCGCCTTTCCCCACCATGGAGTCTCCTGGTGATTTCAGCCCCTTCTAGACACTGAAACCCCCTCTTCATCCCTTTCCACAGGCGCTCTCCTAGGGTGGCGGGCACCCTCCCCCAATCAACCAGTCCCGAGCTCGCCTTTTGTGCATATGTAGTGAAATATATATAAAGTTCGTCATTTTAGCTCTTTCTCAATGTGTGGCTTGGTGGCGCTCATCCACAGGGGCTTCCAGCCACCACCAACCACCCTGTATTTCCAAAGCCTGCCCAAGGCTCCAGTCTGCACATTCTTGCGTGGTTAATCACGATGACGGGGTTCTTAGACGGCTGAGCCAGAGCAGTGTGGGCTGCAAGTGGACCTGGATCACCCCATCAGAGCCACTCTGGCTTTTTGTCCTGGGTCCCTGGGCTGGAGTCAGTACCAAGATGTCCTTAAACCCATCTGGAGCACCAGCTCCCTGAGTACCTGGGCTGAGAGCAGCTCACAGGGCACTGGAGCCCAAAGAGGAGGCTGTGCATAGGCCGGTCTGTCTTTTCAGATGGGTCAGCTCTCAACACCTTGGAGACTGCCATGGACCCCATGTTTGTCCTCCCAGTTTTGATGACAATGGAACATCTGACTGGTGTTCAGCAACCCAAATAGACTCCCTTGCGGCTGGGTGTGACCATGAGAGGGAGGTGGGGATAGGATCCTACAGCCAGGGGCATCCCCTCTTCCCTACACTCCTGCAGGGCAGATAGAGGTGGGCTGTCTGGGAAACCCCACAAAGGATGCAGGACATCTGGCCACATTAGGGAGAGGGTTTCCTTCCAGCCACAGCCTCCTGGATCTGCAGCACTCTGAGGGCAGCTCCCACTCATGTTCTGTAACCCCCAAACAGCATCCAGATGCAAGCTCTGGTCACCATGCCTCCACCAACTGCTCATTACATGGGCATCAAACTCCTTCAGGGCAGGAGATGCCCAGGGACTGAACCTGGAAGTCAGTAGGTAACTCCTTGGCTGGAGGCGCATGCCCTGTAGACGGCGCAGGAGCTACTGTGTCCAGTGTTAAAGGCCTAGCTGCGGATGTGGCATTCCCCTGTCTCTGCATTTCCTTTGCTGTAGGGCAGCACTTGCTTCCCTGAGTCTTGAGTGGGAGGGATCCTCTCCCTCATTGCAGTGAGGTTTCACCTGATCTGCCCTCTGGCCCAGACCACCACCTCCATGGTGAAGAGGACACGGGGTCTGCAGGAACACTTTAAGTAGCTATTAGCACATGAACTTTGGGCACATATGTTAGCAACACAGAAACCTTTACAATCCCTTCTTAGTTTAAACTAGAGCTCTGGATACACAAGCTCTGAATCCTAGGTTACAGGCATCTCTGCCTCGGCCACACCAGCCTCAGCCCTGCCCTGAGTGAGGGGCTGGAGACAGGGATCCCAGACCAACACTGAGGAGAAACGCTCTGACCAAGCATCCACCTCTCCGTATTTGTGTCTGACTTGGCTGCAGGACAGGCTGGTATTGGTTTTAGCTGGGACCCCCTTTCAAGGCCCAGTTCTTGCATGGAGGGAGGCTGATTTTGGGCTTCTTGGGCTGGCCAAAACTGGGCATTGGCCTTCTGAGCTGGCCCTCAGTCCATCACCCCCGGGACAGGAGTAAGGAGTGAGAGCAGACAAGGTGGACCCACACCAAAATGTGCAAGCTTGTTCAGCTTCCTGTGTAGGACTCATGGGAGGCGCCTGGGCTCTCCACCAGCCCTGCTGGCTCAATCTCAGAGCCTCAGTTGTGACAGCTCTGCACTGCATTTAGTTTTCTCCTTGCCTTTGGCAAAATCTTAAGTTGAGCAGTGGGATCAACCCCTCTTAGGTTTCTTGTGAAGAGGACCCTGGGGAAGCTGGGCTGGGGACAGGAGGGGGACCTGAGCTCTGAGGCAGGTGGGAGATCCTGAGCTGCCATATCAAAGGACCACAGCTGGGGGTTCAAACTATAGAAATTCATTGTTTCACAGCCCTAGAGGCCAGAAGTCTGAGATTAGGGTGTGGGCAGGGCCAGCTCCTCCTGAGGCTCTGAGGGAGACTCCATTCAAGCCTCTCTGTTTCCAGTGGCTTCAGCGACTCTGGGCTTTCCTGGGTTTATGGACACATAACTCCAGTCTCTGTCTCCATTGTCATCACTCCTTCCATTCGTCATCCCTCTGTGTCGCCATCTTCTCTCCTTATAAGAACACCCGTCATTAGACTCAGGGCCACCCTTATCCAGATTTATCTTATCTTGACTCAACAATTACATCCGCAAAGACCACATTTTCAGTTAAGCTCACCTTCTGAGGTTCCTTGCGAAAATGGATCTGGGGGACACTAGTTACCCCTGGGGTTTCCCCCTCACAAGTGATAGTGGTCTTCTTAGAAGCAGGGATCTGCCCATACACAGGTGCACAGTGCCTCGGGGACAGAGGAAGTGGACATCGTCCATGTTCTAGGTGGGGATTGTCCTGCCCCAGTCTCTTCTCCAATTCAGGAACATTCTTTCTCTGGCATTAATTCATTCTTCAGTACGTCTTTGGCAGGTGCCAGTCACGGGCTGTCCTTAGTGGGAGGCCGGACTTAAGGAGCATTCAAGATGAAGATGTGTTCCTCACCCACTCACAGTAGACCCCATTGCTTTCTCCAACCTCCACCACGGTGTGGAGGTGATTTTCAAATGAGGAAATGTGATAGAAATTCAAGAAAGTTGGACAGTGACATAGAGAGCAACTCAGTTTGGAAGAAAAATGCAAGCAGTGTCCTTGCTTTCAAGCAATTCTCACACAGGCTCTGCGAGGGTGGGAGGATGGGGCTGAGGAGGGCCAGCTCTTTTGGGGTCCCTGCTATCCCTCTGCATCTTCCCAGCCTTTCCGCCTGAAAGAGGCAGGTATGTTTTATCCCATTTTACAGACAAGGAAACTGAGGCTCCCTTAGTGAGCATGTCTGGCCAAGGATACACCCACAGCTGGTAGGAAGCAGAGCCTGGGTCCCACTGCAGGCTGCACTCAGAGTAGCTCACAGTCACAGTCAGCCCTGCATTAAGGGGCTGTGCCATCAGGCAACCCTCAGGTCAGCCGGCCTCAACCTTACTGAGGAAGATTTTGCCTGCAGCCATCCGTCCATCCTCACCTGCCCCAGGCCAGTGATCCAGATTTCCCCATCTCTCACCTAGATGGCCTGGATGGCCCTTATGAGTCTCTTCTGGAGCACACCGAGACAGGAAGCCCCCAACAGACACAAACACTCTGCCTTCTTGGCCTCAGAAGACACTCAACACACATGAGCCTCCCAGCCTTCCAGGGCCCCAGCACTGGGGGGTGCAGCCCTGGATCCACAAGTGTCCCTGAGCCAAAGTGAGTAGTTCAGGCCAACAGGAGCTCCTTCTGTGTTATGTTTGCAACCACTTGGGCTCCTGAGCTGGCTTTGGAGGTACCAGATTCTGTGCACAGAAGGATGGACCCTAAGGCTGGCAAAAGCTGTCAGCGTGTTCCCCACTGACCTCGCTGGGGCACAGGCCCTTGAGCGGGCCTTCCTTGGGATCGATAGCTGAGCCGGTCAGCTGGCAACGTGATACTAATGGACACAGAATTAAAACACCGAGGCACATATTAATCTGGACAGCCATGGGGTGGACAGGCCCAGGCGGGGGCTGAGGGTGAGCGGCCCTAATGGAGCCGTATTGACCAGGCCACGGAGACCGCAGCCGGGTTGGATGTCACTCTGCAGCCCAGGAACTGGGGGTTTATGGATTTCAGTGTTTTATAGGTTTGGGTTTAAAAAAAAGTGACCTCTTTTCCCCCAGATCGATATACTCTTTTTAGCTAAGCATGATCGCCAATAGTCCATCAGTGCAGTCTCTGGAGAGGTTTGTAAATATCTGTGTTGGAAATATTAATACCTGACCGTAACTGGGGCCTCAGCGACATGGCAAGGGGCCCATCTTAGCAACCCTGGTGACGGTGCTGGCGAGGAGCCCTCTGGACCCACCCTGGGCCTCCAGATACCATAAGCCCCAGGCAGAAGCCACCTGTGTGAACATTCACTTCTCTGATTGATGATGCTTTCAGTCACTAAGAAATGGCCAACAGCATCCAGGTCACCTGGAATCCAGATGGGTGGCACTGACCATCCTTCCAGGTTTAGGACACTCCACTGTTTGTGCCTTCTGGTGACCCAGAAGGGAGGCTGTGTGCAGTGGAGGTGTGACCCTATTTTAAAAATAAGGACACAGGCTTGGGAACTCCAGTCACAGGGCAAGTGCACACAGAGCACAGCTTCTAGGAGCCCCTGAGGGAGGGGAGAAGGGCCGTAGTGATTTATACGAACCTCAGTTTGCTCAGAGCCTCCTGATTGCCCCTCATCTGGGGCTGGGAGGCTCAAAGGTGAGCGGTTCTGGGCCTATGCTCTGCTTCATAGTACTCTAGTGGCAACAGAATGACCTGCTCAGGTCCCCACAGCAGCCCTCTTCCCAGGGCTGATGACCTCCTCTGCCAACCCCTCAAGCTAGCCCCCTTCCAGAAGCCCTGCCCTCTCCTGGAGTGGGAGATGTGGGAAGCCACTCAGCCTCTCCCATGACCCTGGCTCTGGAATCCTCTCCCACAAGAGCCATGTCCCTGTGAGGGAGGTACAGTCCCCAGTTCTGTAGACAAGGACACAGGCCTGCACCCAGCAGGTGGCCTGGCAGCAGGTTCCTGGATGGCCTGGTGCTTGTCAACCCCTTTGCCCAAAAGCTAGTCTTCGCCCTTCGCCTGTCATCGTATGGCTGACGCCAGCCTGGTCTCTCTGTCCTGTCTGTGCTGGCCCCCAGACTCAGCCCAGAGTTCGCTTGGGTAGAACTTCTGTCTGTTCCACTGGACACTGCACTCCCGGAGGATGGGCCACATGCAGGCTCAGATCCCAGGGTCAGGCTGGGAAGGGACAGGGCAAGGAGAGGAGAGAGCCAGGAAGGGGGAGATGGAATATCCAAGAGCCCAGGGAGCTATATGCAGGGCTGGCAATGTCCCCACGTCAGGCCCTGCCCTGCAGGCTGGGAGTTCTGCATCAGCCCTGCCATCCAAGACTTCTGGCCAAATGCATGAGAGAATTAATACATCAAGCAACAGGTGCTGGGTCTCTCTGGCAGGGCAGCCCCACCTCCCAGAGGGCCAGGTACCCAGGTGACAGGGGTGGTGTCAGGCAGGTCTGCTCCCAGAATGGGCCGGAGTCTGAGTTTTCTGCTTGCCCACTGATCCAGCCCCATCTCTGCGTGCTTCCACACTCGGGGCAGGTGTGGCTGCAACTAGGGGCAACGGGTCCTGGTGGGGGCTCCATGGGAGGGGACTGACAGCCCTCCAAAAGATGCTGACAACCCCTACTCCCAGGTCCGAGCTAGGCCACCTCCCACTTCTCGGAATTGTTAGGGACAAACCACCAAGGAGAGCAGCTGCTGCCGCTTCCAAACTGGCTCCCAGCTGAGGCTGCCCAGGGGCCCTGGGGACAATGGGGAAAAGAGGGGGGCCAGTGTGGCCAGCAGCGTGGAGAGCACAAGGCTACCATGCCCACCTGCCTGAGCCCTGCCTCCACCACAGCCTGTGCTGAGTGTGTCCCTGTGGGACGGGGTGGAACTGGACCTGGCTTCAGTCAGGGGAGTTCTCTGGGGCCAGGAACAGTGTCAAATGTCTACACAGCCTGGACAGGCTCTTTCCCCTCTCTGGCCTCAGTTTTCCCTGTATCAAGTGTCCTGTGAGGGCCATTCCTGCAGCAGTCCTAGCTGGGCCGGCTGGCCACTCCCTAGTCACGCCACCCCAGTGGCAGTTAAGTGAGCACGAACATGTTCCACACTAAATAATTAATTTTTGTTCTGTGATAAAAATGTTGTCTATTGATTTATACCCCTCCCAACGATTACGCTTTTCAATAGAAACCTGATTCTTAATTATTGTCCCGGGCCTGCCAGGAGGCATGTCCAGCTGCCAGAGGAGCAACCCCAAATGTCCCCAGGCATCTCTCGGCCATGGGCCAGCTGCTGCCTTGGTTGCCCAGCCTTCTGCATGTGGCTGTGCTGGCCCAGCCTGTGCCACCCCTCAGCAAGCACCCTCCCTGGGCCTGGGCAGGATGCAGGCAGGGTAGGCAGCAAACACACAGTAGGACGTTTTCGGGGGGGAGGGATTGACATCCTGCTCAAGAGCCCTGTCCACTCCACCAGGCAGATTTGGTTCCTTTGCTCAGACCTGGCAGAGTGGAAGCTGCACTTTCCATCCTAGAAGACCCAGAAGATGGGCTGGTGGGGGGCGGGCATCCTATTTGTGGAAAAAGACAGCAAAGGAGCAACACTCAGAAAAGTCCGCAGAGGCGTGGAGTCTTGTGGAAGAGACTTGCCAGTGGACTAGTGGCTCAGGCAATCCCACGGTCTCTTGCTTTCATCCAGCCAGGGCGGCGCAGGGCCGAGGCTCACCGGCTGGGCTGGAGGCATGCTGTACTCAGGCAGAGGCAAGGGCTGGACCCTGGGGTAGGGGTGGGGGTTGGGGAGGACACCGGGAGGGGGCTTCTGGGTGGGCTGTGCTCACTAGTGTCCATGCAGGTGCTCATTCATCAGTCCTGCCACTCTACTCACCATGCTTTCCTGTGTGAGGGCTGCGCCAATTCACAAGGAAAGATGACAGTGACAACGTAACACAGAACACGGGGCTGGCGATGCTGTCAGGACTCTGCAGCAATGGCTGATGTAGTGGGCCTTTCTCCTGTCCTCATCGGTGTGGAGCTCAGCAGCTGGACAGTCCTATCACTCCCTACTGCTGGTGACATTTTGTCCCTTGCACCAGCCAGGAAGTAGGCAGGATGGGCCATTTTGCAATGGGAGTCAGCAGGACAAGTGTTGCAGGCTGAGACAGGATGGGACCCCACAGTGTGGGAGGTAAAAAGGACAGAGGGTTAGTGGTCCTAGTCCTGGGTGTTGTGAAGAAACTGGGGGAAAGAACTGCTGGCAAAGTGCAGGGCACCCATATTGCCTGGTCCTAAGGCCTCAGAGCAGCCAGACTACCGAGGGAGACCAAGAGCAGGGAATACCCCTGGGACACCTGGGCCTGGGTAGTCCTGGCAGGGCAGTGAGGGTAGAAGCCACACCAGAGTGTGTCCCAGAACAGAGGAGATAGGGTGGGGGGCTGTGGACAGAGACAGTCCTTACAGCAGGCCTGGGGTAAGTGGAGGTGCCTGTCTGTCCTCAGAGACAGGAGTCTTTGTGGCATGCATGATAGGGATGACCCAGTTGAGAGGGAATGTGTAGCTCAGGGGTGCGGGGGGGATATCAGCTAGAGCCAGGTCCCTGAGCGGGCCAGGGGCTGGGAGCCAGGCCGCATGGAGAAGCCAGCACTAAGCTGTATGACGTAAGCATATACAGGACCTGACAGATATGGGAGGCTTTCTGTGCCTGTTTCCCCAACTATCAAGTGTTGGCATAAGGGTGAAAAGGAGTGAGCAGGGACCTTGGTTCTGTTCCTGGCAAAGAACTCCCTTCCACACACCACAGTGACAATGGCAATGACCCACCTATGGCCTGGCAGAGATTCAAGATGAGTCATCTCTTTCCATCTTCCCAGGAGTACCCCTCCTCCCCGGACACCTGGGCAAAGGGATGTTGGGATGAGCTATCTAATCCCTGAGCCCCAGGCCCTGTCTCTGATGAGTATATAGGACAAGGACCTTCAAGAACAGTGGTGATATACTCTCATATATGAAAACAGCACACTGTACCCCATGATTGCATTAATGTACACAGTTATGCTATAAGAAATAATAAAAAAAAAAGAACAGTGGTGATACTCAGGGGAGGACCACTGCTGGGCCTCAGGGCCTCTGCACAGTAGGGAGGCAATCACAACCCTGGCTTCCTCAGTCTGAAGTAGGAAGGCTCTTCCTTCACCTGGGTCTCTGAAGTGAGGTGGGTGAGAGACCCTCCCTGCTCTCCAATCATGCTTAGGCAAAGGACATGTCAGACCTTGCCTGGAGCTGGGGGAAGGCTCAACGGTAGCCATTAGAGGATTTCTGTTGTCCTCAAGGACCTTGTTGGGAGCTTGGAAAACTGCTGAGTCCTGCAGTCCAGCCTTGCTAGGTCTCTCTCAGGCGTCAGCTCACAAGTGGGGAAAATGACACACTGGCCTGACACGTGGGTGCCCATCAGCCCTGGTGCTCCTGGTTCATGAGGTCAGGATAGCCTCCTGTAGAGTGGGGCAGGATTGCTGCTAGTGTGCCTGAGGAGGCCTATGGCTGTTGTCAACTGGTCTCACCTTCAGGTCCCAGAAGCAGAGGCTCCGGAGAGCACCACTCATACCAGGGACAGCCTGGAAGGAACATGTCAGGCCATCTCAGGCCAGCAGGCCCCTCCAGCCCATCCCCAGGTAGAAAGAACAGTTCTGCACACAGAACAAGGAGGTCAGGCAGGTGAGGGGCTACCTAGCAGGGTGGCTAGGGGCTGTGTCATCTCCCATGGGTGAGGCCTACACATTCATTCTGATGCCAGTTGGAGGATGGTAATAACAGCTGACAGCTGGCGAGCCCCACTCCAGGGCTTCTGGCTGCTGAATCTTCTGGTGCACTCCCCCAGGAGCAGCCACATTCTACCCAGAGAGATGAGGCTGGGACTCTCTCCTGCCTAGTATGTGGGAGGCGCTCAATAAACACCACTGCTGGCCACGGTGATGCAGGGAGGGCACTGGGGAGTCAATATTGGCCCCCTCTCCCATCCACCCATCCCTGGTATGTCCCCACTATTGGCTGCACCCAACTAGAAACCAGGGAAGGCCCTTAGTGCCATCCAACTTGGCCTCAGGGCCCAGAGCTGGCTAGAGAGGGAGGAGAGGGGCTTGGACGGGTCCATGGAGCCACAGCAGGGGTGACCATTCACAGAGGCCAAAAGCAGAGGATCCACTGAAGTGCTGGCCAAGACCCTGGCATACCACATTGCAGGAACAGTCTTGCCCACCCTCCCTCTCTATCTGTAGGACACCCCCAGCATCTCCAGGTGACTGGAACACACTCCCGGCAGGACCGAGGGAAAGAGAATACCCCTCCCCACTGCCCCAGCAAATGACACTGAGGCAGGAGGGGTGGGTTGGGGTGCT
This sequence comes from Otolemur garnettii, assembly GCF_000181295.1. Classification (NCBI taxonomy): domain Eukaryota; kingdom Metazoa; phylum Chordata; class Mammalia; order Primates; family Galagidae; genus Otolemur; species Otolemur garnettii. The sequence goes on along the minus strand of NW_003852541.1, from coordinate 2,177,461 downwards.
GAGTTCTACCTCCAGGAGTGGGAAGGGCTTTTGAAGCTCCCTTCAGGAGTGGAATAGAGCAGGAGGAACTGGGGACTCCCCAAAGACGCTGCTAAAGTGCCACAGCCCAGAGCTGCAGAGAACCAGAGGAAGAGGGCCATCTCCAGAGACTCAGAAAATGCTCCTAAAGTGCTTCTCTTCCCCCGAGGCTAAGGGCGGGGGGGGGGGCAGGGAGGGAGGTGCTTGGGAAGGAGGCCGTGGGGGGAGCTTGTTCACGGGGGTTCGACTTTGCTGTGACCTCAGCAAAGAAGCTCTGGGGCTCAGTCTTCAGGGAGAGTAAGGCTGAGGTAGCATAGCAAGGGTGACCTGGCAGGAGGTGCCTTTTCCAAGGGGTGCCACATATTACCCAGAGGAATGAGGGGCTGAGTGTCCCAGCAGTGTGTTCCTGGGCTCCCAGTCTTGGCAAGTCTCTTCTGACCCTCACCCCTCCTCTGCGGGCCTGGCACACGCCCTTCACCGAGAGTCTTCTCTAACCTCCACTAGGGGTGTTGGGCACCTCCTGTGAACCCTGTCCAAGTGCTTGCCAGAAGACTCAGGGTCATGGGCTCAGCTCCCCAAAGGCACTGCTGGTTCCCGGGGACAGGCCCTCACTTGTTACCTGTGACCTGTGTCCAGACTGGCCTGTAACACCTGCCGCATGACGCATGAACACGAAACAAATGGATGGCTAAATGGAGCTGATTCACAAACGTCTAACCAGGTGCCTCGTGATGAAATGAACATAGTTTTAAACACACAGTCATCCATGAGACTAATAGAAAGCTGGTCACATGCCCCTTGGCGTCCCACATGGCATATGGAAGGTGCTGGAAAATGCTCACAGCGTCTGGTGCACACATGGGGGCAGCTGGCTCCCCCAGCACCCAGACAAGACAAGCAGAGTAGCCGGAGGCCTCACGCTGTTCCAGGACGGACACTGCGCACAGGGACACCTCACCCAGCTCTCTCTGTTAACAGAAATGTGTCAGCATTGGGGCTTTGAAAGGAGTTGAGTGACTTGCCCACAGCCCCATAGGGCCACACCTGGGTGGACAAAGCCACCCACTGGCCCAGAATCCTGTTTTCAGACCCTTGCTGATGGCTTGGTCTCTAAGGGATGGTAATGAAATAATGTTGGTGTGACATGGCTCTTGTCGCCTGAGAGTGTCTAAGTGCTTTACAAACAATTAACTGGATCTCAACCCCTCCTGCTGCGAGCATGATAGCCCAGGGGGCCCATAATGGCCTAAGGAGTGAGGCAGCTCAGGGGACATCCCTGAGCACGTAGGAGCTAGAGCTCTTAAACCACAGAGGCCTGGGCTCAGGACTAATAAGCTTCAAGTCATAGAAATTTGGATTAAAAGAACACAGAAGCTGAGGATCACAAAGTAGGAGGTTTGCACACAAGGGGTCTTAGAATCTTAGACTAGACAAATCCAGCCTCACCAGGGACTTGGTCTTAACCTGAGCATCTAGCGCAGCCCTGCTTCACTGTAGTCAGCCTTCCTGGGCCTGCCCCGATGCTGGGCCTCAGTTTCTCCATTTCCACACAAGAAAATACAACCATCCTTTACTGTGGTAGGTTCAAATAAAGTAACTGAGAGATGTGCCTAGTACAGGCTGTACACAACAGTTTACAGTACATGCTCAGTAAGAAGGAAGTAAGGCAGTGCCCGGAGCTCAGTAGGTAGGGCGCCGGCCACATACACCTAAACTGGCAGATTCAAACCCAGCTAAACAACAATGGCAACTGCAACAACAACAAAAAATAGCCAGATGTTGTGGCGGGCACCTGTAGTCCCAGCTATTTGGGAGGCTGAGGCAAGAGAATCACTTAAGCCCAAGAGTTTGAAGTTGCTGTAAGCTGTGATGCCACTGCACTCTACGGAGGGTGACATAATGAGACTCTGTCTCAAAAAAAAAAAAAAAAAGGAACTACTATTTTAACTGTAATACTAGCAGAATATTAACGTTATAGACCCTCAGACTCACAGGCTCAGAATCTTGGACAAGAAAGCTTCTCCCCAGGCTCTGCCGGTCTTCTACTTGCTTCTGAACGTATCAGAGAAAGAGCTCTGTACAGTTAGGTGCTCAGTACATTTCTGCTAAAAGAAGGCAAGAGCTTACTTTTCACAATGGTCACTTCCCTGTTATAACCCCTATGATCTTATTACTATAATATCCTCCCCCCATTTTATAGGTGGAACCACTGAGACCCAGGAGCCAAGGAGGAGCCCAGGTGGACAGTCACCTCCAGTCTGCTCTGTCCCTCAGTATCATACGCTCATTGTTGAAAGATTAGGGCCCACTTCTTTGCTTTCCCCATCTGAGCACAGGCAGGGGTGGGCTGGCCCTCCTCTGACCCTCTAACCCTCTGCCCCTCCTCTGCCCCACTGGGCCTTTATTTCAGTCTCATAGCCCCATGTCCTGGAGAGCTCAGAAGAGTCAATAGCCAGAAGCACCACGGCCCTTTATGGCCCCTCTGCCATTACCCTAAGCACGGAAAGCGTTTTAACTCACTTGATGTTGCAGAGACCCTGCTTTGCAAGTGAGGAAACTGAGGCACAGAGAGGCTTATTTTGGGAGCTGATCTGGGGTTTCACTTTAGTCTCTGGCCACAAAGCCCATGTTCTCAACCCCCTCACTCTGCCCTCTTGTCCCAGCCCCTTTCTGCTGGGAGAACCCTGGGGGCCTGAGGACCCTCCCTAATCCACAAATGTTGCCCTTCTTTTGAAGATGAAATTGGCAGAATTCTAAGGAGGAAAGTGTGTGTGTGTTGGGGGTGGGGGATCACCAAATGGAATGGAGAAACTGGAAAAACTATCCTTGCGGTGATGGGAAGCCCATTCTGACAGCCTGATAACCCACCAGAAAGTCTCAGCAAAGTGGAATTGGAAATATACCTTCTGCTACACCTTGGCCAAAGTGGTCTCTGCTATCTCCCGCCCTGAACATCCTCTCTTAGCACTCTTTTTACTTTTTATTGTTATAAAATGTCCCTATTTGTCTTTATTTTTAAATTTTTTTTTATTAAATCATAGTAGTGTACATTAATACTATCATGGGGTACAGTGTACTGTTTCTGTATACAATTTGAAATACTTTCATCCAACTGGTTAACATAGCCTTCATG
>NW_003852541.1:2149044-2173554 GCF_000181295.1 Otolemur garnettii | reverse complement strand
GTTTGAGTTCTCTGTGGATTCTGGTTATTAAACCTTTGTCGGAGACATAACCAGTAAATATCTTCTCCCATTCTGAGGGCTGTTTACTTGCTTTACTTACTGTGCTTTTGGCTGTGCAGAAACTTTTTAATTTGATGAGGTCCCAGTAGTGTATTTTTGATGTTGCTTCAATTGCCTGGGGGGTCCTCTTCATAAAATTTTCGCCCAGGCCTATTTCTAAGGGTGTTTTCCCTACATTTTCTTCTAGTATTTTCATAGTTTCATGTCTTAAGTTTAAATCTTTAGTCCAGTGAGAGTCAATCATAGTTAGTGGTGAAAGGTGTGTATCCAGTTTCAGTCTTCTGCAGGTCGCCAGCCAGTTCGTCCAGCAGCATTTGTTAAATAGGGAATATTTTCCCCACTCAATGTTTTTAATTGGCTTGTCAAAGATCATATAACAGTAAGTAGCTGGGCTCATCTCTTGATTCTCTATTCTGTTCCATACATCTACTCTGTTTTTGTGCCAATACCATACTGTTTTGATCACTATGGATTTGTAGTATAGTCTGATGTCTGGTAGCGTGATTCCTCCTGCTTTGTTTTTATTTCTGAGTAATTTCTTGGCTATTTGAGGTTTTTTATGATTCCATATAAAACTAAGTATTATTTTTTAAAGATCTTTAAAGTATGACAATGGAACTTTAATAGGGATTGCATTAAAATTATATATTGCTTTGGGTGGTATGGACATTTTAACAATGTCAATTCTTCCCAGCCATGAGCATGGTATGTTTTCCATTTGTTAACATTTTCAGCTATTTCTTTTCTTAGAGTTTCATAGTTCTCTTTATAAAGGTCTTTCACATCCTTTGTTAGGTAAACTCCCAGATATTTCATCTTCTTTGGCACTACTGTAAACAGAATAGAGTTCTTGACTATTTTTTCACCTTGACTGTTGTTGGTATATATAAAGGCTACAGATTTATGAGTGTTGATTTTGTAACCTGAAACGCTGCTGTATTCCTTGATCACTTCTAAGAGTTTTGTAGTAGAATCCCTGGTATTTTCCAGGTATACAATCATGTCATCTGAGAAGAGTGAAAGTTTAATCTCTTCTGATCCCATATGGATGCCTTTAATCGCCTTTTCTTCCCTAATTGCGATGGCTAAAACTTCCATTACAATGTTAAAGAGCAATGGAGACAAGGGGCAACCTTGCCTGGTTCCTGATCTGAGTGGAAATGATTTCAATTTAACTCCATTCAGTACCATATTGGCTGTGTATTTGCTGTAGATGGCCTGTATCATTTTGAGAAATGTCCCTCTTATGCCAATTTTCTTAAGTGTTCTGATCATACAAGGGTGCTGGATATTATCAAAAGCTTTTTCTGCATCAATTGAGAGAATCATGTGGTCTTTGTTTTTTAACTTGTTTATGTGATGAATTACGTTTATAGATTTACATACGTTGAACCAACCTTGCTCTCTCAGCACTCTTGCCTGTGGGTGTGGCCACAGGTGCCTGGCGTGGAACAAACTTCAAGGACAGAGAGGTTTTTGCCAACTGTTACACACTGTCATGCAACAGCAGGCTGGGGATGCCCGCCATGCCTCAAGACACAGTGCACACAGAGGTACCCACAACCTCACCCAAGGGGCATCGTCTGTCTTCACCCCAGGAGCACTCACCTCTTTACCTCATGAGCCCCTACCTTCCTACCCCAAGAGCACCCACCTCCTCTGCCCACCCCACCTAAGCTTTGTCCCTGGCTTAGGAAGGAGCCTGAATATCAACACTGAGGTTTCTTCACTTCAGAGCCTAGGAGGTATTCAGCTCTCTAGCTCTCTAGGCTCCTCTATTGTTTATAATAATTAAAAGAGTAGTTCTCACTACAACACAGGGAATCATGTATGAACAGCATGGTATAAAACATAGCAGACTACTAATGAACGCCATCATGGCCACTTAGTCCCACATCCATGCACTGCTGTGATCTCCAATTCAACTGCCCCCCTCAACACGGCTCCACCAGGATCCCTGCTTCCTTACCCAAATGTGAGGGGGGAAGTCAGGGTTCCCAGACAGCCAGGGAGCATGTGGCAGGGTGTGCTGGCCAGGACAAGAGGCCCAGGAAGGGCGCAGGGAACCTATCAGATGTCCCAGGGCCTGAGCCAGGTCTGAAGTTGGGGCCCTGAGAGGGCAGCCTGGGGTCAGTGGTTAGTGGCCTGGGGACAGATGTCGTGATGCACATAGCCATGGCTCCAGGTCTTATTCTTACATCTCTGACCATGAACCCATTTGGGTTTTGGTGCAGTAACCCCATCTGGCCTGAAAGGGTAGCTCTGTCCCCACACTCCTCATTAGGTAGGTGACATTGCAATCTCAGGATAGAATGAAAGGAGCAGAGGTAATGAAGTAAAACACACCCGCGGTGTCAAGGCTCTTATGTTGGGGAATGTATTTGTGAAGGCGATCTATCCAAATTGACTGATTCATTCATCCAGTCAATACTTACTCACATGTCCCATGCTCCAGACGCTTTCCTGGGTAGCTGGGGACACTGCCATGAACAGCATGAGGTGCTGTCCCGGGGAGGGCTGCTAGGCAAGGGCCAGACAGCAAACCCACAGCAGATGCACAGTGTGGTGCTGACAGGTGTGGTGCCCTGCAGGAACATGAAGCAGGAAAGTGGGGCTGTGACTAACCCAGGGGTGAACAGACATCTGCAGAAGAGCATCCAGGCAGAGGGAACAGCCACTGTGTAGAGGCTGGAAGAACTGGCAGGTTCTGTGAAAAACAGGGGATGGAAATGGACAGTCCTTGGGGTCCAGGCTCTTGGGATCTTGTGCAATCTTTAGGGTTAATTCTGTGCCAAGGCCGAGAGGATGGGGTGGGGTGACGTAGAAGGAAGCTGGGAGGCGGTGAGTCTCAGCATATCATGACTGGATCCATTTCAAAAGGCATCTTTGAGAACCTATAAACAACAGAATAAGAGAATAGGAATAAACACATAAACAGTATTAGCGATAGTTATAATTTACTTTGCTAATTTTCCAGGGGCTATTTAAGTGCCTAGGAAAATTTTCATGACATATCTATAATAATTCCCTGACAGGCATTTGAAGTTCTTGGGGACAAAGGCCTCTAAAAAATGTTTATTTTATAAATGCAATTTAAAAGGTCTAGTTAATTGTGTGGGCCAATTAATTATGGGAGTTTAATGTATTTATTTGGGGTGACTCACATACTAAAGAACACATGAAATATATTTTTCTTATTCAACAATTACCAGCTTTATAAATAATATAATGAGATTTGTAAGTTGAAATTTAAAGCTTAAGGGAAATTGACTTTTTGAATATGTAACTTCAATAAGTTTCATATTAAATTAAAATTCAAATAAATGATAAATAACCCTTCTGCCCATAGAGTCCTCTTTTGGCATAAACACCCCTGCTGGCCCTGAGTGGGTGGCCTTGTCTAAGGGCAGATTAGTGGTCAGCAAAGGCTAAGGTGGGAAAACTCATGGGAAAAGGGACTCAGGGACAAGAATTTCATGCAGAGGGAACAGCACATGCAAAGACTCTAGGGTTGGAAGAGGGCTGTGTGCTTATCCGGGAAGACTGGGAAGTATAGAGGGGAGGACATGAGCGCAGCAGGGCTTCTGTCCTGGGTGCCGAGGGCCTTCTTGGGAAGCTACAAGGTCTATAAACATGATGTGACCACCCAGCTTTGGTCTGTTTTGTGGAAGGTCATTCCTGCAGAGTACCCAGCACATCAGTGAGATGATCCACAACCTTCCTTCCTTCCTGCTTGTCAGAGGGGTCAGAGAAGCCCGGTCCTCCTCCCAGATCACTTCCCTGGTCTAGTTCCCTGTCTACTTCCTGGGAGGGGGAGGGAGTAAGGCCCAGGCACCACAAAGCACCCCCCACCCAGGCACAATGAGCTCCTCTGTGGATTGAGTATGGTGGCCTTGGGCCAGAGGGACCCCCGTGCAAATCTAGTTCTGCCCCTCCATAGCTGTGCCATGATCAGCTCCTTAAATTCTGCCCTCTCCTCTGGACTGGAAGTCCTCAGTAGGCAGGGACCAAGGCACTGCCACATCCATCCCTAGTTCCCTAGATATTTGCTGAATAAATGACTGAGCGAGTGAATTAACATGTAACACAGGCAGAATAAGGTCCCCCCATGCATGACTGACAAGGCACAGCACAGGGGCCTACCCAGGGGTCAGCCAGCACACCCTCTCTCTCTCTTCAGGTGACCCTCCTGTGATGTACTCACCCAGCGCTGGGGTCACAGAGGGACAGAACAGCCCAGTCCCCCACATCTCCAGGGCCTCCCCTCCCTCACCTCCCTAGGCCTAGCACCCAGGGTGGCCATTTCCTGCCACTGTTGGGCTGCTTTGGCACACATGTCAACATCTCCTGACACCATACCACAACACTACGCCCTCTGTCTAATGACCACTTTGGTAAACAGCTGGGAATTATGGCATTTGGGAAACAACAGCCAATGAGACCTGCCCTCCCTGGCCTGTGGCCTCCCTGTACGGTTACTTATGTCTGGGCAGATCAGAGCATGGGTGGCCTTCGGAGCTGGTCAGCCTGTTCCCCCTGGACCAACTTTACAGGTCGCATCTAATTGGAGGGCATATATGGACACAGCTGGGATGGATGAATTCCAGATTGGTTATGCCACCTGGGGTGAGACACTTCCTTCACCCATTGGTGGGACAAAGGTGACACCATGGAAGAGTCCGTGGGCTTGAGTGAGACCCTGTGAGTGAAGCTCTGGTCTGATGTTGGACACACAAATGGGCATTGTGTGTTTCCCAGGGGCAGGTGCACTCCGGGTGCCCCTTCTCAGGGCACGGGGAAAGCCATGACTTGCTCTCCAGCGGAACATGCCTGTCAGACCTCTCTGGGAAGGGTGGCGCTGATGATGTCAGAGGCACTGGGGGCTCAGCTCTTATTGCAAGTGGAGGAGAGAATTGTTTCACATGGGGTGGGGGCAACAGAGATGGAAAGCAGAGCTCAGCTTGTAGGTGTTTCTAAAGACAGTCTGGGTGGTCCCTTTCTACTGTCCCACGTGAGGTCTGGGTACCTGTGACTTCAGAACCACCTTATTTGAAGTCTGTGCAACTTCACAGAAAGTGCAGAGGGCTGACAGAGCCCAGCACCAGGAGCCTCTTGGCCTTGGATTCCTTTTAAATGCCCCAGCTCCAGCAATCGATCTCATTGCCTTGAGAGTGCATTATCTTCACACGGCCTGTGTTAATGTGCACAAATTCACGCCCCTGTCCAGCTGCGCACCCAGAGTGCCCACAGCCGCCTGCTCCTGTCCCTGGGGAGAGACTCATCCTGGGGAAGGGCACATCTCTGTGGCGGGGGGCCTCTCTCCAAAGTGCTCAGAATGTGCAATTGCTCCCCAGGGACACTAGCTTCCTCTGCTAAATGTCATGACCAACCCACAGGGCCCCGGGTGTGCCAGCAACAAGTTTGCCCAGTGCCCTCGGTTGAACTCAGGGCCTCTCATACACAAGGATCTCAGTGTGGAGGGGCTGGGGCCTGTGGGTCTGGTCTCCCACCCATGGGGCCAGCTTTTGTCTCACAAATCATGGTCCTCTGGGAAATTCCCCCCACACCTACCCACTGGAGGGTCAGACCCCTGAGGAGTGGCCTCAACTCCCACCCCACCTCCTACCTCCTTGCTCCTCTGGCCACACTCTACACATCCCACTTTCCACCCAGGAATGAAGGCTTTCCCCCCTACCCCACTGCCCGAAATGTGCTACCCAGTGTCTGGTGTCAGCTGGCTTCCTCCAGCCACCCGCCATTTTTCATACTACACACAAAAAACATAGTATTATTTGTCAGACTCTACGAGTAAAATGAAGTTGGCCTGGAAGCCTGAAGGAAAAAAGGTATCATATATCTGTAGTTTGTATTATTAGGGTGAGGAAAGCAATTTTTCATACTGAATTTGTATAAAACGTCCAAGTAACTTTTCCTAAAGTTTAATCAGAAACTGGAGTTTGCAACATTTAATGAGAAACTTAAAACATTTTTCTATTGTATTTCTTGCGTAAGATGGTTCTGAGTAATTTCCCATCATGGACATTTAGGTAATTTTATTATCAGATTCTTCAGGGTCACTGCTGATGAGAAATGGAGGTGGCACAAACGGGACAAACATCTTCCAACCAGTGTGTCTGAAAAGCCAACAGCAGTGGCAGCTATTTAAGGAGGCCAGCAGCTCGCTCCACTTTTATTTCATTGAAAAACATAATCTTGGAATTTCATGTGCTTTCAACAATAGATTCTGGATGCAACTGACGGTTCTCACACCACAAATTTCAAAGGAGCCCTAATGTCCAGATCCCATGGGTGTGAGTGGCACAGGCCTGAGAGTGTGAGAAGGTGCCAGTCACTCTCACTGCCCTGGCTGTGTCCCAGGCACCCCAGGGCCTTTGCCCCAGCCCTGATCCTGGGAGACCTGACAATGCAGGTGGGTGGTCCAGGCTGCTGGAGAGACAGTGGGCAGTTGGCATGTGTCCCTGGGCACACATGCTGGTGTGCCCTCTGTGGTCATTGTCTACCAGACCACAGGACCTAACCCACCCACTCCCTCCCCTCCTCCAAAGAGCCCCTGCTGCTTCTCTGTGCTACTCTATGAGTGACTACCCTGACCAAGTTTTCCTGGAGGACACTGGGGAGTCCCCTACCCCCAGTTTCCCTTGAAAGCCTGGCTCAGTGCTAGGATCCAGGTCCTACCTCCCTGTCCAGATTTCTCTCCCCACACTGGAAGAGCCCTTCCCTTTCCAGCTGTAACCTGCCGGGCTCAGGTCTAGACTAAAATCTATGGCCATTTTCTTATTTTTACAGCAGCAAGGCCTCAGTCACACCCCCGAATTGCAGCAATCTGCGAACTTGTCCTCCACCACCCCCTGGCTGTGAGGCTCCACAGGGGCACGTCACTGGGCTCTCCTGCACTGATTCCATCCCAGTTCAGTGTGAGCTGGCGCACACTGGGTGCACTGGGAGGTGGTGGCACTAGGGTCTGTTTCAGAGGGTAGGGGGTCACCCAGTTATGGCTCATGCATGTGAGTATGTGGGTGCCCAGCAGCCTGGGCCAGAGGGGAGCAGTTTGTGAGGGGGCCATTGGAGAAAGAGTGCCTGATTGGCTCCAGCTGGAAGGCAGCATGGGCTCTGGAGTGAGATGGGAGTAAGAAGCAATCTGCAATCACCAGGTGTGGCCCAGTTCATGGAGGTGGGAACGGGAACCACAGCGTGGCTCCAGGGAAGGTAGCAGCTGCTCTGGGCCTGGTCTTGCCAAGAGCAGGGGACAGTCTGGTCCACTCTACATGTTGGTGCTGACCTCAAACTTGGCCTAGGCTGATCTGTGCACAGAGGCTTACTGGGGCTCCGCCTGCCCATGTTCCAGCCTGCTCAGGGAGGCAGTCTGGCTGGTCCCTGAGGGAGCTCTGAGCTTGGGGTGCTACCAGAGAGTCATAGACTTGGGGAGCACTGAAAACCTTGGGAGCCAGATATGGCAGCAAGTATCAGGAGGTGGCATCTGGTTCCCAGGTGGAGCATCAGGCTGTTCAAGACAAAGGGGTAACTTCTGGCTCATGTGGCTGGCAGGTGTGGAAGAGCAGGGCCTTCTCCACCTCTGATGGTCTAGGAGGATCTTCTTTCCTGCGCCGTCATATAAAATCCTATGGGAACTTCTGATTGGCCCACCCAAGTCATGTGTCCTCTGGCCAAGACTGTGGGGTGCATGGTTGGCAGCTCCAGCAGAACCACCCAGAGAGGGAGTGGGCAGATCTCACAGTCCAGTGGGCACACTCACCTTAAGGAAGTGGAGGGCAGGATCTGGGCAGTACAACAAAGGTCTCTGCACTGACCAGGCCAGCACCTGAGAGCAGGCTGGGCTAAAGAGAGTCAAACCTAGGGTTGCAGGGGGCAGGAGAAGTGAGTCTGTGTCACCCTCTCAGACCACTTCTGCAGCTTCCAAGCTCAGGACACCAATCCTAAGTCTCCTTCACACATCAGGTCACCAGATCCAGGCTGGGGAAGCAGCCCACATAAGAAAAAGGACAGGAGACTGACCCCACCCAGGCAATAGTATTGAAAAATGTCAAAGAATTTATTTTTAACTTGCATACAGTGTAACTTTTATTGCATGCAGTTTTATGAGTTTAGACAAATGCATAGAGTCACATCACCGCTCCCAGCAAAACGCAGAGCAATTCCATTCTCCTCCCCTCCCTGCCCAAATCTCTTTGTAGGCAAAGCCCCCCTTGACCCTTAACCCAGGGCATTCAGGGTCTGTTCTCCATCACTGCAGTTTTGACTTCCCCAGAATTTCATGTAAGTGGAATTATTCTATATGTTGTTTTTGATCTGGTGTATCTCACTCAGCAGAATCCCTTCTAGGTTCTTCGTGTGAATTGATGCTTCACCTCTTTGTACTGCTGAGTTCACCGTATAGATGAATCATAGTCTGTCAATCCACTTGCTAATTAAGGGTCATTTGTGTTGTTCCCAGTTTCAAATAATTATAAATAAAGCTCCTATAAATATGTATACACAAGTTTTTGTGAGAAAACAGGTTTTCATTCCACTTGGGTAAGTGTCTAGGACTGTGGTTATTGGGTCCTACAGTAAACGTATGTTTACCATTCGTTATAAGAAACTGCCAGCCCGTTCTCACATTTGCACATCAACAACATATGAGAGGTCTAGTTGTCTTGCAGCCCGGCGAGCACTGGACCTGTCGGGTGTCTTGTTTAGTTTTATTTTTAATTTCGGTGGTACTGATCAGTGTGGAGTGGTATCTCACTGTGGTTTCAAGGGGCCTTTTTCTAACGCACCACGTTGAACATCTTTTTATGGGCTTATTTGCCATCCATCTATCTTCACCGGCAAAGTGTCTATTCAGATCTTTGGCCTCTTTTTTTACTGGATTGATAACACGCTTATTGTTGGGTTTTGAGAATTCTTTATATATTCTGACACAAGTCCTTTATCACATCTGCAATTTATAAATATTTTCTCCCAGTCTGTAGTCATGCAGAGAGAATTTTAGCATATAAAATTTATTATCTTTTTTTCTGTTATAGCTTATGCTTTCATTGATGTATATAAGAAAAGTTTACTTAACCCAAGGTCCCAAGTATTTCTTTCTAAGATGTTATAGTTACACATTTTACATGCAGGTGTTTAATCCCTTTGAGTTAATTTTTTATGAGGTGCGGGTATGAGTGGAAGCTCATGGTTTTGCACGTCTGTCCAATTGTTCAGCTCCCTGTGCTGGGAAGACAATACTTACTGATCAAGTCACCTTTGGACTTCTATCGAAAATCAGTTGGCTGTATGTGTGTGGCTCTGTTTCTGGAGCTTTTATTCTGGTCCACACTGATTTTCCTGCTGTCTTGCAGTAGGTAGCGTGTGTACCCCAACTTTGCTCCTCTCAGCTACTTCTCACTTGTGACATTTCACTTGATGATAGTTTTAGATTTACAGAAGAGCTGTGAGAATACTACGGGTATTTCCTGAACCCCCCCTCATCCAATTTCCCCTGATATTAATGTCTTGTATGACCATGATACAATTATCTACTAAGAAATTAACATAAATTAAATACTCAGATTTCACCAGTTTTACTACTAATGTTCCAGAATCAAATCCATGATTCCACACAGCCTTCAGTTTTTGTAGCTCCTTCATCTCTTCTGATCTCTCATGGTTTCTAATCTTTTCTTGCCTTTTATGACGGTGAGACTTAGAAGTTATTTTGTAGCCTGCCTCTCAGCTTAGGTTTGTCTGGTGTTTCCTTGTGATAAGTTTGAGGTCCTGAATTACTTGGAAGAAGTGCAGAAGAGACGTGCCTGTCATGGTGCATCCTGTCACAGCCGTCCTATATGTCTCACCACTGGGGCTACCAGCCGTGGTCCCTCGGCTAAGGTAGCTCCTGCCAGATTTCTCTTTTGTAAAGTTAGTTAACTGTTTTTCCTTTGTAATTCTTAATATTTTGGAAGAGATATTTTGAGGCTATGCAAATATCTTGCTCCTCCTGAAACTTTGCCCACTGATTTTAGCATTCAATGATGGATCTTACCTGCAGCAATTCTGACTAGGGTGTTCTAATGGTAATGATCTATTTTTCTTATTCTTTCCATAATCATTATTTGGAATTCTTCTGGATAGAACGAGTTGTCAATCTCCATCTATTTATTTATTTATGTAGTTGCTGTTGTGTGGATTCAGGTTGTTTATTTTATTCTTTGGGTTCTAATACAACATTATCGTTATCCATTTACTTGCTTAAATCATCCCACCTTTGGCCAAGAGATGCTTTCAGAAAGCCCCTGTACTCTTTTATCATGTACCCATCTCTTCTTTCAAGACAGTCTCCTAGTTTCCAGCACCCCAAGGTGTTCTAGGCGCATCTTGTACTTTTCCTCTTGTACTTTTTTTTTCTTTGCAGATTTTGGCCTGGGCCAGGTTTGAACCCGCCACCTCCGGTGTATGGGGCCGGTGCCCTGCTCCTTTGAGCCACAGGCGCTGCCCTCCCCTTGTACTTTTTCATGATCTTATTTGTCATTTGTACATCTTCTTCAGCAAATTGTTCATGTAAATCTTTTCTTGTTTTAAAAAATTGGCTTGTTTTCTTAATTTTGACGTTGAAAAGCTTTAAAAAAATTACAGTATTCCCCCTTTATATCCTGCTTCACTTTCTGTGGTCTCTGTTGTCCCCAGTACAGAGAAAGAGAGAAAAAGAGACAGGGAAACCATTCACATAACTTTGGCTACAGTACATTGTCATAATTCTATTTTATTATTATTACTCATTGTTGTTGGTCTCTTGCTGTGACTAATTCATAAATTAAACCTCATCACAGATTCGTCCATATAGGAAAAAACACAGCACACGTGGGACTCTGTGCTGTCTGTCTTTTCAGACATTTGCTGGGGATCTTGGAAGGTTTCTCCTCTTAGGTAAGGGGAGACTACCGTATGTATTTCAAATGCAGTGTTTTGTCAGAAATGTGATTTGAAAATATTTTCTCCTAGTCTATGGCTTGTGTTTTCATTCTCTGAACAGATTTTTTTGTTGCTGTTTTCAGAGCAAAAGTCTAAATTTTGGTAAGGTTGGACTTAACAACTTTGCTCTTTAATGAATCATGTAGGTGTCCTATTTAGGAAGGCTGCCTAATCCAAGATCACACAGACTTTTCTCCTGTTTTCTTCTAGAAGTTTTATAGGTTTATACATTTTACAAATCCATTAAGTTGATTTTGTTATAAGGTATGCCGTATTAGTTAAGATTTCATGAATTAACTAATTCATTGCACACAAATGCCCGGTTTTCCCACACTGTTTGTTGGAAAGACCTCCACTTTTCTATTCAACTGCTTTTCCCACTTTGTTAAAAATCATTTGACAATATTTCTGTGGATCCACTTTGGGGCTTCATTCTGTTCTAATGGCCTATATGTCTGTCCTTTCACTAATATCACCCTGTCTTAAGTACTGTAGCTTTGTAGCAAGTCTCTAAATCAGGTAGTGTGAGTGTTCCAACCTTGTTATTCTCTTTCAACTGGTTGTGGCTGTATGAGTTAATCTGCTTTTCCATAGACATTTTTGGTTCAATGTGTATTTATCTTTCTTTTAAAAAGCCGGCTGGGATTGCATTACATCTGTAGATGAAATTGCATAGAAATGGCATCTTAACACTATTCAGTCTTCTTTGCCAAAAATCTCATCCATTACTTAGGCCTTATCTGACTTCTTTCCACAATGTTTTTACTTTATAGCATGCAAACTTTGCGTATTTCAACATTTATAACTATTTTATTTTTTAGTACTTCTTTGTGGTTTTTTAAATTTAAAATTCCAATTCTTTCTTGCCAGTATATAGAAGTGCAATTGATTTGTGTATATTGATTATGTAACTCATGACCTTACTCCTTTATTAGTTTTAGAGCTTTTTGTGAATTTTGGGAGATTTTCTACATAGATAATTAGGTCCTGTTTGAATAGAGTTTTATTTCTTCTTTTCTTATCTGCCTGTTTTTAATTTCTTTTTCTTGCCTTATTGCTTGGCTGGGACTGGCAATACAGTACGGAAATGTCTGAATACGAATGGTGAGAGAAGACACCCTTGCCTTGTTTCTGACATAGGAGGAAACATTCACCTTGAGGTCTGATGTTAGTAATCTATGCTCCTTTTCAGGTTGAGGAAGCTCCTTAGCATTTGTATTTTGCTGAGAACTTTTTTCTTTGTGAATAGATTTTGAGTTTTGTCAAATACTTTTGCGTCCTTTACTGAGATAGTTATATGGTTTTTCTTCTTTAGTCTATTAATAAGATGCATTATGTTGATTAATTTAAAATTTGTGAGTTCCTTTGTATTTCTGGTATGAAACTTTGTCATGAGAGTTGTTTGTTATCTTTGCTTGCTGGATTCAATATGCTAATATTGTAATTCTCCTTGTCTTGTAATGTTTTTGTCTGGTTTGATATTGGGGAATTGCTGGACTCATAAGTGAATTAGGAAATGTTTCTTCCTATTGTATTTTCTAGGAGAGATTGTGTTGAATTGATATTATTTCTTCTTTACATATTTGCTAGAATTCTCCAAAAATAAAAAAAAAAAAAACTATCTGAGGCTGAAATTTTCTTTTTCCCTCTAAGTACGGCTTTAACTACATCCCTCAAATGTTGATATGCCTTATTTTCATTTTCATTCACTTTAAAATATTAAGGTGACACTTCTGCATATAGATGATTGTAAGTATGTTGTTTAGTTTATCAGTGTTTGTTTTTTTCTTGCAACCTTTCTGTTATTGAATTATAGCTTACTACTGTTATGGTTCAGGCTTAAAAGATTTCCATTCTTATAGGTTTGTTGAAATTTGTTTTATGATCTAGACGTATTCTATATATGTCAATCAGATCTAATGGTATTGTTCAGGTCTTTACGCTTACTCGTTTTCTGTTTACTTTTTTGTTCATTACTGAGACAGAATTGATAGCGCCAACTATAATAGTGAATTTTTCTGTTTCTCCTTTCAATTTTATAAATTTTTGGCTCATGTATTTTGAATCTGTTTTTAGGTGCATACACGTTTAAGATTGTTATGAATTCTTGGAGAATTGACTCCTATATCATTATATAATGTCTCTCTTTATCACTGACAATATTCCTTTTTCCAAAGTCTACCTTGTCTGATATTAATATGCTTACTCCAGTTTTCTTTGTTTAGTGTTTGAACGGTTTATCTTTTTTCTTCCTTTTACTATTTGGAACCTATTTATATTTTATATTTACAGTGTGTTTTTTACAGACCATATGCATTTGAGTCTTGATTTAAAAAATCAAATCTGACAATCTCTGCCTTTTCCCTACTATGTTTATATAATTCATATTTAATATGATTACTGATATGATTTGATTAAAATCTATCATTTCGCTTGCCATTTTCTATTTGTTCAATTTATTCTTTATTTCTTTTTCCTTTTTTTCTGCCTTCTCTTTTGTCATTTGAGCAATTTATTTGACTTTATTTCTACTGACTTGCTATTTATACCTCTCAAAAAACTTTCAGTCATTGCCCCTTGCTTTAATTAATACGAGCCTACCTTCAAATAATACTCTACTGTTGCATATGCAATTTGGGACCTTACAACAATACAGGCCCGATTTCTCCTTCCCATCCCTTGTGCTGTTGTGGCTATACCTTTAATACCTTTACCTTTATACGTGCTATAAACACACAATACAGTGCTGCTACGTATGCCTTAGATAATTTGTTTTCTTTCAAAGCACTTAAAAATTTGAAAAAAGGAATTTAATTTTAACTTCATTTATTCCATTTCCAGCACTCTTCATTTCTTTGTGTAGACCTAAGTTCTTATCATAGTCCCTCTACCTCAGCCGTTCTCAACCAATGGGTCGCGACCCATGGGAATTGTATTAAAGAGTCACAGCATTAGGAAGGTTGAGAACCACTGCTCAACCTGAAGAGCTTCTTCAGCATTCCTTTCAGTGCAAGTCTGCTTAAAACTCATTGTCTAAATTTTTGTCTATTTGAGAAAGTTATTATTTCTCCTTTGGTTTTGCAAAAATATGTTCTCTGGGTTTGTAGTTTTTTTTTCTTTCATCAATTTAAAGATTCACTCTATTGTTTAGTGTTTTGCATGATTTCTGATGAGAAGTATGCTGCAAATTGTGCCTTTATTCTTCTGCATATCATACTTCTTTTTCCCTACTCTGGCTGACATCAATATTTTCCACTTGTTTTTGTTTTCTTTTTTTTTTGCAGTTTTTGGCCGGGGCTGGGTTTGAACCCACCACCTCCGGCATATGGGCTGGAACCCTACTCCTTTGAGCTATAGGTGCCTCCCCACTTGTTTTTGTTTTCAACAGTTTGAATATAATATGCTTATATGTGCTTTTTTGTTTGTTTTTGTGTGGGTGTTTATGCTAGTTGGTGTTCTTTGAGCTTCTTGGATCTGTGCTTTGGTGTCCATCATTCATGTCAGTAAATTCTTGGCTGTTATTTCTTTAAATAGTTCTTTCACTCATTCTTTCTCTTTTACTTCTGGGATTCTAATTATGCATATGTTAGAATGTTTTGTACAGTCTCGTACCTCTTGGATGTTCTGTTTAATTTTATGTTCATTCTTTTTTCTCTTTTCCAATCTGGGCAATTGTTTTTGACTCATGTTTAAGGTCAGTGATTCCGTCCTCGGCTGTGTGACACCTACTGATGAGCCCATGAAGCACACTTCCCTCTCTGTCTCTGTGTTTTTCATGTTTTCCAATTTGATTCTTTCTTTTTGATGGAATTACCTGTTTTATCATGCATTTGTCCCCTTTCTCCATTACAGCCTTTTACATGGTAATTATGGTTATTTTAAATTTCTTTCTTTTTTTTTTTTTTTTTTGAGACAAAGTCTCATTATGTCACCCTTGGTAGAGTGCCATGGCGTCACAGCTCATAGCGACCTCTAACTCTTAGGCTTAAGCAATTCTCTTGCCTCAGCCTCCCATGTAGCTGGGGCTATAGGCACCCACCACAAAACCTGGCTATTTTTTTTTTTTTTTGACTTGTTGTTTAGCTGGCCCAGGCTGGGTTTGAACCCACCAGCCTTGGTATATGTGGCTGGTATCATGACCACTGTGCTACAGGCACTGAGCCTATTTTAAATTTCTTATCAGATAGTTCCAACATGTGTATTGCATCCTTTCTCTCTTATGAGTGTGGCTTTTCTCTTGCATTTTTTTTTTTGTTTGTTTGTTTGTTAAAAGACAGACATGTGGTACGTCTTCCTCCTGCTGGACTTTTTGCATTGGGGTTTAAGTTAATATAGTTAGGAACTGGGCTGGCTTTGAGGTTTCTTGTTGCCCTGATTACTCCAAATGCTTCAAATAGCTCTCTAGACAGCTTGTGATTTTGTAGTGTCTGCCTGATGCTGAATTGTAGGTTTTCCTTTTGTATGGTCTCTTTCAGAGAGTCTCTGTGCTCTCTTTCCTTCCTTCCTGCTCTCTCAACTCTGCTCTGCTGTTTCTGGTGTTTCACATTGTGTAAGCTTGGTGGCAGGAGGTGGGGGATGTCACTGCAGTTCTGACTGAGCCTTATTCTTAGGTTTGCGTATGGCCATGGTTCTTGGAGTTGTGGACTTCTTTGGAAATTTCTTCAGAAATCTTCCAGTTGTGATTGTGGGCTCAGCCCTCAATCCTTCCCCATCATCGGCATTATGGACTCCTTCCCCAACAGCAGTGATATTCACTGGCATCTTCCAGAGGAAGGTTCTTGAGCCCCAGTAGACAGAGGGGAGAGTGTGTGGCCAGAGCTCTTTGCCCCTTCCAGGTGTCTGGTGGCCCCTCCCCAATCCATAACAATGGACACAACTTTGGGCTTCTTCCAGACTTCTGTGTGAATGTCTGGTGGGGTTTGATACACAGAGCCAGTAGCTGACTTGGATTCCTTCACATTCCACAGTCCTGGAGTTTACACTGTCCTACCAACCTGCATTTGCCTCGCCAGGGTATCTGCCCTTCCAGCTGGACTCTTCTCACCAATGTTGATTGCAAATTCCCCCGTAAGCCTCTGTACACTCTCCTCTCAGAGCAGGTGTGGGCGTGGCTCAGAAGACTCTGCTGCCTGCCTGTGGCAATGCCCAGGAGTAGCACTGGGTCAGAGGCGGGGCCCTGGCCCTGGTGGGAAACCTCCCAGCTAGGTCCAGCCAGACAGATGCCCTTATTATGACCATTTTGGGGTGAGGGGACCAAAGTGTAGAGAGATTTAGGGATTTGCTCAAAGATGCCCTATTTGGGCCCTGTCTGCCTGGTCTCAGAACCCTGGCCCTTCTCACCTTTTCCTTTGTCCATGCCAAATGGGAGACAGAGGCACATCTAGGAGCAGAGCCGGGCCCCCACCCCCTGCCTGGCAGAGGGGTACCATGGTGCTTAATCTGTCTCGGGGAGGTGACCCGTATATGGAATCCGTCGGGCAGCCCAGGGCTTGCCAGTTTAAGGATGCACGATTTTACTCCAGGTCAATCATCCCCCAGGCTGCCTGAGGCTTTGGAGCTCACTGAACAAACTCCTGTTCTCTTCCCATGGACTGACTCATCTGGAAGCTTCCATCTGGGTAGTGGGCTGGGCTGACTTTGGGAGGCCACATGGTATCACCTTGCACAATTTTCCACACCCTCTGCAAAGTTTGTGCCACTCAAAGACCATGCCTTTGGCTTCCTGCAAATAATGAGGCTCTTTTTACAAAGGGGCCTGGGTTAAATTGTCCCCAAACAGGGACTTGGATGCGCTTCACTGCTGCACTGCTGTTTGGTCAGCAAGCGTCCAGGATGGGGAATTTCTCCTGCATTTTACATGACTGCAGGGCCTGTTCCTTGCGCCTGTCTGGTCGTGTAACATCATGGAGGGTTTCTTGGGGCGGCCGGCTGGCTCTGAGCACAGCCGGGGTGGCGTTTGCAGCACAGCTGCTGCCCAGACCTCTCTGTGGAGGTGCTGGGCCACGGCCCCATGGGGGCAGAGCAGTGGGGCCATCGGCATGTCCTTTGAAAATGGGCATTTGCCCAAATCATGCTGGTAGAAGGGGACAGCAAAGCCAAATGGGGCTCACTGGCTCCTCCATTTCCAGAGATGGAAATGTGAAGAGTGGCTGGGATGCATGATTATGCAAACTGTACAGTCTGGCATGTGTGTGTGCACGTGTATCAGGGTGTGTGTGCATGTCTGTGGGATGTGCACATGTTAAGAATGTGTGTGTGTGCATGAGTTTATGCATGTGTAGCTGTATGCACACTTGTGTAAATGTATGTTTGTGAATGTGTGCAGGTGTTTTCATGGATGTGTGAGCATATTTGTGCATGTATGTGTACACATCTGTGTGTACTCACATGCACAAGTGTACATGGATGTGCATGTGTGTTTAAGACAGAGGGAGAGTTTCTCCTGGGCACTATCCATGTTTGGCAGATTCCTGGCAGGTAAATTAACAACCCAGTGGCTTAATGAATGAATGCCCAATGAAAAGGTGGCATTTGACACTCAGGACCAATACCCAGTCCGCTGCCCCTGGCATCAGATACTCTATGTGTTTATAGCATAGGCTCAGATTTCCTATTTCCAGATTAACTTCATGAGAAATTATTTCTTAATATCTTCAAAATATGGGTTGGGTTGTATCAATCCCTGCCTCAACCCCCCCCCCCCAGGGGCTCCCTATGGCCCAGCTGAAGCCTTCTGAGCTCTGGATAGTCTGACTAAGTGGTCTCTTCCCCACAGCTGTCTCCCATCCCCTCCTGCAGACCACATACAGAGGAAGTGGCTGCTTCCCCAAGACTCAATTTCCCTGTTCGGAAAATGCCTTCCTCACTGAGCAATTGGAATAAAGGCTACACCACACAGCAGAGGTGTGAGCACACAAATAGATTTCTCTCTTCTGCTCTGCATCCCTGTCTTTCTCAAAAGTGGGGCCTACATTCTCTCTGTTTCAGGGTCCCTCTCAGCATCCAACCTGTGCCCTGCAGACAGAAAATGCACAGCACAGTACAGATTTGCCAGCCAGTGTCAGCTGACTTCTCCTTGTCAGGACCTGCAAGATTTCCTCTGCCACTCCAGTTGCAAACCTGATGGTCTCTCCAGAGCCATAAAACAAATGCCAAGAAATTCCCCCCAAATGAGACACTTGCTGAGCCCAGGACCTCCTGTTCTGCCTGGGATGGGGGCATGAATCCCGTTTGCTCTGACTCTTTTTGCTCTAACAGTCAGGTTCACGAGCTGTACGTGTAATCTGAAGCATTTGGTAGCGATCTAATTAAATGTTAACACATCATTAAAGTGATTTGAGATAAGCACAGTTAACAGTTTGATAAATCCATCTCCGGCTGACTCCATGCTGAAAACAATCACTCCTAATCAGGGGTGGGATGTTGACATCTGCTGAATGTTGGGGGACACCCATGCAACTGCCGTGAGTCCAGCCCCATGTTGGTGTCTGGGGATACGAGAAGGGCTGTGCGTGAGGATATGGGGTGCCGGGCAGGGAAGGGGAGCAGCTAATTCTAGGGCCACTGGTGTCTGGGTGTCCCCATGGTGGCCAGTGCACCTCACATAGGATTAAGGGAGGGCTGCCTTTGCCCCTGGGTAACACTCTATAATGACAGCAGCCTCCTGGTTGAAGGCTGTGAATTATTGCTTGTTAATGGGATTAATTGCCTCAGGAATTAACTCTGCATTTCTGTGCACCTGCTGGTGTAGGCAGAGGGATGGGAGCTGTGTTTGTCTGAGTATCAGTGCTATGAGTCAGAGGCAGGGGAGACACACTCCTGGAGTGAAGCGTTTTTGCTCAGGGAGACAACAGCCTCAGAAAACACAAAATGGCCTCACGGCAAAGCTCTACACCAAGGAAGATCTCAACGTCCTCAAGGACAAAAGGGGGCCTGTGAACATAGGGACTATGGGAGCAGGATGGTGCCAAGTGATTAACTCAGCCCAACTCCCTCACTGGACAGGTAGGGAAACTGAGGCCCTGAAGGAAGGTGACCTAATCATGGAGGCTGGGACATTAGCACAAGGGAGGGCACCAGCACGGGAATGTGTGGTGGGCAGGCCCAGGTCATCAGAAAGGCTGGGCTAGGGCCCCAGCACCCAGGGCCTTTGGCTGCAGTGACATCACCTCTCAGGGAGGACTGAGGGTTCCAGGCATCCATGAATGTCAGCACACAGCAAGTGCGTCCCTCAGCCCTCCTCGGAGAGCCTGGAAATGAGACTGAAAGTTCAGGTTTAGCCAAGGTTGGCTTTTCAATTGCTAGGGTGCTCCCCAGCAAATTCAATTTGGTTCAGGGATAGTTTGCAGAGAAGCATCCCTGTGTCAAGTGCTTTAGGGAAGAGGATATCAATACATCTTCCTCCCTGGCTGCACTCTGGCCATCCCCTCTTCACTCTCAAGGTCTTCCACGTAAGTCTCTCAGCAGCAGACTCTGTCCCAGTTTGGGACCACACACAAGTCATTCCCATTGCCTGGGACACCCTGCACCATCACTTCTCCAGTGCCTACTGAGTCATCCCTTGGGGACTGCAGCTCAATCACTGCCCCCTAGACAAGGCCCCGTGACTCTGGGGACAGTATTCCATGGTGTACATATACCACAGCTTGTTAATCCATTCCTGGGTTGGTGGGCATTTAGGCTGTTTCCACTTTTGGCAATTGTAAATTGAGCTGTGATAAACAGCTGAGACTCTCTGGACTGGGTGTCTCTGCCTCTGTCCCTGTCCTTCCCTAGGGTTTGTCATCCTTCCCTCTGCGTGACACTCATGTGTCCTCCTTAGTAGCCTGAGGGTCTCGGCAAAGGGCCTCATAGCCAGAAGGCAGGGGTGGGCTACTTCTGGGAGCCCAGGTTCCTTACCTGTAAAAGGGCCTTCTTCACAGTGTCCTTATGAAGATTAAATGAAAGAATGAAGTCCTCAGCCTGCCAATGTTAGTAGTCATCACTACTACTCTTCTTAGCAGGGGTGACATCAGTCAGGTTTGCACAGCGCCTTTGAGAAGCTCCCTCACAGTGAGAGGAGAAAACAGACAGGGCCAACAGTCTTGGGGCCAAAGGAAGGGCAAACCTCAGGTAGCATGGAACAAAGGAGGGTGACAGACAGCTTTGTGGAAATGTGCGCTCAACTGATCTGGGCCTTAAATCACAAACCAGGCGACAGATATGTGTGTGTATATATTTGAGTGGACGGAGGGGGATATTCCAGGCAAAGGGAAAAGACTGTAAAGGCAGCCTGAGGTTCTCAATAGCCAGGAGTGACTTGGTATTTCTGGTGCATAAGGTACCAGGAGGGTAGCATCTTAAACAGGACATGAGAGGTGGACAGAGACCATAGTAGGCAGAAACCTGAGATCTCTGTTAAAAGAGGAATTTCATCTTATGTGGTTTATGAAGGGTTTATTAAGTCTGATAATCTTATACTTTTACTTAGAGTATTTAGCCCATTTACATTTTATGTAATTGCTGATATAAATAGATTATATTCACCATCTTGCTATTTGTTTTCTATTTGTCCTCTCTTTTCTTACCTTCTTTGAACTAATCTGTTTTAAAATTATTAGCCTATTGTCCTCTATTAACTTATTATTTCTAGTGGTAACCTAGAGATTAAAACACATAGGATTCACTTATGATAATACAATAGAAATTATTTCTTTTACCACATTCTTGGTGCTATTAGACATTCATTTACCCTGCCATCTATTATGTTATCAATTTTTGCCATTTATTTATATGTATGCTTTAAACTCCATACTGCATTACAATAATCATTTTAAATAGTCAATATCTATTTATATTTATAAACACTTATACTTTTTTTTTTTTGAGACAGAGTATCACTTTGTTTCCCTCTGTAGAGTGCTGTGGCGTCACAGCTCCCAGCAACCTCAAACTCTTGGGCTCAAGTGATTCTCTTGCTTCAGCCTCCCTAGTAGCTGGGACTACAGGCGCCTGCCACAATGTCCAGCTAATTTTGTTGTTGTGTGTTTGTTTTGCAGGCACAGGCTGGGTTTGAATCCACCAGCCCTGGAGTACACAGCTGGCACTCTAACCTCTGAGCTACGGATGCCAAGCCTTACTCTTCTTCTTTTTTTTTTTTTAATCCTTCATCCCTTCTTACATTCCTGTATTTTAGCCAGGTTATTTTCCCTTTGCCTATAATATTCATTTAAATATTTCTTTTTGTGTGAGTATGTCAATAGCAAAGAAAGAAACAGGTTTTTTGTTTGTTTGTTTAAAAATGTATTACATGGTTCAGCGCCTGTAGCTCAGCAGTTAGGGTGCTGGCCACATGCACCAGGGTTCATAGCTTCAAACTCTACCTAGGTCTGCTAAACAAACTAAAAAATAGCCTGCCATTGTGGTGGGCACCTGTAGTCTCAGGTACAAGGGAAGCTGAGGCAAGAGAATCACTTGAGCACAAGAGTTTGAGGTTGCTCTGAGCTGTGATGCCACAGCACTCTAGCAAGGGCAACAAAGTGAGACTCAAAAAAAAAAAAAGTATTACACTCTAATTTTAAAGAACAGTTTATCTGGTTATAGCATTCAAGGTAGGAAAGTCATTTATTTTAGTGCTTTAAAAATGTCATTCCATTGTCTTACAATGTCCATAGTTTTCTTGAGAAGTCAATTTATTTTCTCAAAACCATTTTCCTAAAAGTAATATGTATAATGTGTATAAAAACACCCGCTGGATGTTTTTAAGATTTTTCTCATTGTATTTTTTAAAAGATCTTATCTTACCTCTTTTGTCTCCTTTTTATCCACAACAATTTTATAATGATGTACTAAGTATAACTGGTTTTGTTTTGTTTTGTTCTTTTGTATTTCTCCTGGTTGAGATTTTCAGAGCCTTTTAGATTTGTGAGTTGATTTCTTTTCTTTTTTGTTTTTATTGTTTGGAATTCATTTAAGGTATAAAGAATTAGGTTACACTGATTGCATTTGTTAGATAAAGTCCCTCTTAAAATTGTGTCCTACCTCCAAAAGGTATGCCATACACCATGACCCCCCATCCCCCTTCCTCTTCCCCATTCCCTATTCCCTCATTTCCCTACCCCCCATTATATTAGCTCATCTGCTGCCTTCATATTAAAATTGAGTACATTGGATTCTTGCTTCTCCATTCTTGGGCTACTTTCCTAAGAAGAATGTGTTACACCTCCATCCAAGTTAGTACAAAAGATGTAAAGCGTCCATATTGTTTTTTGGGTGTTTGTTTGTTTGTTTGTTTGTTTGTTTTTGCCAGGGCTGGGTTTGAACCTGCCACCTCCAGCATATGGGGCTGGTGCCCTACTCCTTTGAGCCACAGGCACCTCCCAAGTCTCCATCTTTTTAATGGCTGAATAATATTCTATGGTATACATGTACCACAGCTTGTTAATCCATTTCTGGGTTGGTGGCATTTAGGCTGTTTCCACTTTCGGTGATTGTAAATTTGGCTGTGATAAATAATCTAGTGCAAATGTCCTTATGATAAAGGAATTTTTTTTCTCCTGAGTAGATGCCTAGTAACGGAATTGCAGGATCTAATAGGAGGTCTAATTTGAGTTCTTTGAGGATTCTTCATACTTTTTTCCAACAAGGTTATATTAGTTTGCACTTCCACCAGCAGTGTGAAAGTGTTCCCTTTTCTCCACATCCACACCAGCATCTGCAGTTTTGAGACTTTGTGATGTGGGCCATTCTCACTAGGGTTAAGTGATATCTCAAGGTAGTTTTGATTGTAGTCTGATGATTAGGGACAATGAGCATTTTTTCATATGTTTGTTAGCCGTTTGTCTGTCTTCCTTAGAGAAGGTTCTATTCTTGTCTCTTACCCAGTGATATATGGGATTGTTGGGTCTTTTTTTGCTGATTAATTTGAGTTCTCTATAGATCCTAGTTATCTACAGAGAAGGTTGTCTATTTGCTTTGGTTGTTGTCTCCTTACCTGTACAGAAGATTTTCAGTTTAATTAGTCCCATTTGTTTATTTGTGGTATTGTTGCAATTGCCACAGAAGACTTCCTCATAAAATCTTTCCCCAGGCCTACATGTTCAAGTGTTTTCTCCATATTTTCTTTAAGGGTTTTTATTGTTTCATGCCTTTAGATTTACATCTTTTATCCATCTTGAATCAATTTTTGTAAGTGGTGAGAGGTGTGGGTCCAGTTTCAGTCGTTTACATGTAGTTATCCAGTTCTCCCAACACCATTTATTGAATAGGGGTTCTTTTTCCCAGTGTATGTTCCTGTTTGGTTTATCAAAAATCAGGTGGCTGTAAGATGTTAGTTTCGTCTTATGGTTTTCTATTTGGTTCCAAATGTCAATGTCTCTATTTTTATGCCAATACTGTGCTGTTTTGATCACTATGGCCTCTTAGTGCATTTGAGGCCACTGCCTATCAACTGAAAGTCTGGTAGGGTTATACCTCTGGATTTTTTTTTTTTAATTACTAAGCATTGCCTTGGCTATACAGAGTTTCTGAGTTTATTTCTTATGACTAATTTAGAAAATTATCTGTTAATATTTGTTCCAATTTCATTCTGCCCCATTAGTTTAGTTTTATAGCTTGGCTACTATAAAAAAGGCCATAAACTGGACAGCTTATACAATAGACATTATTTCTCACAATCCTGGAGGCTGGGAGGTTCAAGACCAAGGTGTTGGCCATTTGATTCCTAGTGAGGACCCTCTGCCTGGTTTGGCAATCTTCTTGCTGTATCCTCATGTGAAATAGAGATAGATAGAGATATCCAGAGTCTCTTCTTACAAGGGCATAATCCAATAATGAGAGTCCCATGTTTATGGGCTACTTCCCCTCCCAAAGGTCCCATCTCCAAGTGCCATCACTTTGGGGGTTAAGGCTTTAGCATATGAATGGGATGGAGGGAGATAATCCAGTCCAAAACACCCATGCTCTATCTCTTCTCCTTCTGGGACTCCAGTTACAAATGCATGTGACATTTGCATTGTCCTACATGCCCCTTATGCTCTTTTATGCATTTTCCATTCTTTCTTCTCTGTGTCTTATAATTAGATATTATCTATCAACCTGTCTGTCATTTCACTAATCTTATCTTCTATTGTGTCTACCCTGCTATTAAATCCATCTATTGAGTTATTAATTTTCGACGTTTTCTGTTTACATTTTTTATTTGATTTTTATAGATTCTAATTCTCTTTTGAGATTTCCCTTCAAAAATCTATTTGCTCCACTCTTTACTCTTTTTTAAAACATATATTAATTATAGTTCTTTTAAGGTTCTTGCCAGCTAACTCCAGTATCTGGACAAATATTGCATCTGTTTCTATTGTCTAGTTTCCTTCTCAGCTTTCATTTGTATTTTTCTATCTCTTGGCATCCTAATATTTTTTATTCATTGGCAGACTTGGTATATAAAATTATAGAGGCTTCAACTGGGCTTTCATTTCTATAAAAGAGAATTCCTCTTTTTTT
>NW_003852541.1:2147567-2148883 GCF_000181295.1 Otolemur garnettii | reverse complement strand
TCAGAAGTAATCCCTCCAAACTCCCTCCCTCCACCCATTCCCCCCTCCCTTCTCCCTCCCGAGAATTCCTCTTTTTCTCTGCTAGGCAGATAAGTGTGGAGCTGATCACCCAGGAGCTGAGAAGTATTAGGCCGGGTTTTAGATTTCATAAGGTGCAACTTACCTCTGATGTACCCTTTTCTTCTGGGATAGCCAGCCAGGTCTTCATCTGGGAGCTGGCTGTGTTCACCGATTCACTCATCCCAGTGTGTCTTTGCCCCTTTAACCCCCTGACTAAAGAAAATTCCATTCTGCTTTGCAGAGGTTTTAGCCTAACTTTGCAGACTTTCTGCCCATTTCTCGGGTATTTTCAGAATCTGGTAAATGTCTTAACAGGAAATTGTCCATGTTTTTGAAGCCCTCAAAGCCTACAGTTCTGTGACTCCAGCTCTGCACAAGCACCAAAAGCTCCGGCAGCTTTCTTTTGCTCTTCTAGCCCTGCCCTTCCCAGACAAAGCCCATCTTCTCAATTCCTTACCTCTGCCTGGAATCAGAGAATTTCCCAGGAAGACATGTGTGCAGGTTGTCATCCCACCCTTCATGTGCCCTCTGCCTTCTGAAATCATGACCTTTCTGGTCCTCTTGGTTCTACAGCATTCAGATACCTTTAAACAGATGATTTTGTGTCCAGTCTAGTACAGCCTCCTTTACCCAATACAGAAACTGGTGGTAGGGCTAACCAAGTGCATTGTATCAACTGTTTTGGGGTTTTTTTTTTTCTGTTTGAAAGCTGTCACTGTTTATTAACTGACCAGATTACAAAAACAATCAGGGCAGCTACCTTAGTTCATTCTTCTAATAAGCCTATTGATTTGGTCTTCCCTGTTACCAGCATCTCCACCTTCTACAGAGTGGGTTGTCTTTTTCTTCATTCCCTCCCCCCACCCCCCGTGGAGATGATAACTAGAATGGCCACAAGAAGTTATTTGCTTCTTTGAAGCATTTTCCAATAGACCTCATGAATCAGATCCTCCATGTAGATGATGCCATATTTACCAAGAGATCGTGCAATCAAACTGTTATCAGTCAACGCAATTAGCTTCTTATTGACTTTGCCATAACCACGCCTGTAGATTAGCTCATTTACTGACTTCAGATTTGGGTATCCCCATGCAATATATGGTTCTACAATCCTCAGCATGTTAATGGAAGCCTTGTTGAGCTTAGCAAAAGTTCTGTTGAAGATCTGGCGAAGGAGAAGAAGCTACACCTTTCGGACCTTTGGACTCACACATTGATCCCTCTGATCCTGATGACAAATGCCAATTTGGGTTCTG
>NW_003852541.1:2136309-2147500 GCF_000181295.1 Otolemur garnettii | reverse complement strand
TTTCATAGATAAGCTTCCTCCTTGCCTTTCAAAGCATCTTTTGGGCACACTTCTTTCTCAGACGCTTGATCTTCAGCTCTGCGAAATTCTTTCGCTTTTTCTTAAGGGTTTCTGGCACAGCAGGAACCTTCTTTTTCTTCTCTTCGACACCCTCCATGGTTCCAGCCAGAAAAAGAGGACACATCAACTGTTTTTGAAATTTTGTTTATTTACTTGATTATTTGGCCACTCTTTCACAATAATTCCTTCATCTAATCTTCATAACAATATTGGAGATGCTTATCCAGGCCACAGCCACCAGGCTGCCCTTGAGTCCACCTTCTCCATGAGGCTTTCTTGCCACCCTTATTTAACATCTCACTGCCACCCACAGCTGTACCCCCCACCCAGCCACCTAATGTCCTCCTTGGCTTGACTCCATCAGATATAATGTATCTTCTTATGTTACCTGTTTCTTCCTGGCATGTCTATTTCCTCCAGTAAATACAAGTCCCACAGGGCAGGAATTTTTGTGTGATTATTCATTGCTGAATACCAGGCCAATGTCAGTACCAGGCACATAATATGTGCTCAATAAATGTTTGTTCAATAAATATTATTAACCCTGTTCAACCGATATGTAAACTAAAGCCAATTTTAAATAACTTAAGCAAAGTTTAAATTTATGTAATTTTAACTTAAAAAATTCAAACAAATTTACACAATAGGAAAACCAACCATTTTTATATCTCGTATCTTTTTTTTTTTTTTGAAACAGAGTCTTACTTTGTTGCCCGTGGTAGTGTGCCATGGCATCATAGTTCACAGCAACCTCAAATTCTTGGGCTCATGCAATGCTTTGGCCTCAGCCTCCCAAGTAGCTGGGACTACAGGCACCTGCCCCAACACCTGGCTATTTTTAGAGATGAGGTCTCACTCTGGCTCAGGCTGGTCTTGAACCTGTGAGCTCAGGTAATCCACCCACCTGGGCCTCCCAGAGTGCTAGGATTACAGGTGTGAGCCAGCTTGCCTGGCTAATTTTTGTATCTCTCAGACTAGAGAAAACTGGATTAGACAGGATATAATGACTCTAAGACATTTCCTGATAGGTTTTTTGTTTTTTAAATGAGAT
This sequence comes from Otolemur garnettii, assembly GCF_000181295.1. NCBI lineage: Eukaryota > Metazoa > Chordata > Mammalia > Primates > Galagidae > Otolemur > Otolemur garnettii. The sequence continues at coordinate 2,146,389 of NW_003852541.1, read as the reverse complement.
ATTGATGTTAGCATGTGCTCTTATACTTCTTTTCTTTCTCTCAAATATTGGGCTAAAAGTTTTTAAAAAGTCATTAATGAGACTAAGGGCTCTTATTTAGCAGTAAATAAAGATGTTTACTCTATGGAGATCAAAAACCTGCAACAGGTGGTTCAAATTTAGCTTTTTATGAAACAATTGATAAGAGGAATGTAAGCATAGTAGGGCCAAGGGATTTGTCCAAAATCACCCTGCAGGAGGTGGTTGGCCTGGGTCTGGGCATTAAACTGTAATGGGAGATGACACATAATTCACAGCGCTAATAGGACACCAGTCAACCTTTGCTAGCTCTATTCAGAAGTATTGAGGAGGTGGTATTTGAGTAGGGCTTTGAAGGATAAGAAGTTGTTTTCAGATGAAGAAAATGGGAAGGGCATTCTTGCCAGAGGAAGCAGCATAGTGAGGACACAGGAAAAGCTCAGCCAGATGGCAAGAGCAGGAAGCCATGTTAGGGGAGCCGGGGATAGAGAGGGAGCCGTGCATTCATGGCCCAGGGAGCCTGGACTCTCTCAAGGGAGGTGGGAGATATTTTTGGTTTTAAGGAGGACAGAGATGTGAAGTCCAGGGGAACAGTTAAGAGATGGATGTCACAACAGGTGGTCAAAGCCTAAGCAGGGTGATGGTGGTGGTGATGGGGACAGGAGATACCTGGAGATGTCTGTGCTGCATGCTAGGGCAGGGCCCAGAAGGGGGCGCATCAGGCTGCTGAGGCTGCCAAGCCATGTGATGAACATGTGTTGACCTCCTCCCTGGGGTGCCACCATCCACATTGGCTCACTCATTTACTCATTGGCCCTAGGGACCCCAAGAGGAGAAAACCACAGAGGCCTCTGGTGAGAAAAGCAGATGCACAAACAGTCATCGGTGAGTCCTGTGACTCACTGGTGAGGTGATAAGCCTCACCCTTGGGGACAAGGAACCTTCTCCTTGGGAGACACATTAAAGCTCTAGCAAGAAGAAGCAGAGTCTGGAAGTGTGGACAGACATTCCCGAGAGAGGGAGAATAGAGCCGTGAGCTGTGGGTGCTGTGGCAGTCTAGCAAGGAGGAAGTAGAGGAGGCTGGGGATAGGAAAACGCCAGGCGCACAGGTCCAGGGGCCCAGATCAGCAGAAAGCCCACTTCCTGGCCTCAGACTAAGCCAGGGGACTGGTCCTTCCCAAGATCCTCTTACAGCAGGGTGGAAATGCCAACACCTGCGGAAAGGATCCCATGAGCACTAAGCGCCAGGGAGGCTGACAGGCAGAGGCAGCAGCCTTGGGCCTGGGCATGGGAGAAGGTATTGATTGGGTGGCCAGGGCTGGAGGGGGAAGGTTGATGGATGGGGCACTTGGGTCCCTGGGCGCACAGGCACAGCGTGCCCACATTAGGCTACTGGCGCCAAAATTGTCTAGAAAGCCCATCAGAGATGGCGGCACACAGTGCGCACTGAAACGGCAATTACAGGGCTAGTCATTAATTAAAGAAGACCTGCTCTTTGCAGCAACTCTCAGGCAAACATGCTGCTCGTTCATTCATTTGTTTATTCATTCAGCGTGTACTGAGTGTGTGCACAGGAGGCAGCTCTCAGCCTCAGAGGCACGGGCCTGGATTTGAACATGGTCAATGCTGCTCCAGTGTGACACCCAGCTCTGTGTGCTCGGCGGGGTGGTTGTGCCTGCCATGTCGTGCAGCACAGAGGGCCCAGATCAGAGCTCACTGCCTTCCCCTGGGAGGTGGTGCTGACACGAGATCATGGTCCACAAAGTGCATGACCTTAGCCAGGTGAGCACAGCTGGAATGAGACACTGGAGGTCCCAGGGGCCTCTGCTGTTAAGAAGGTGTAGTGGGCCTGGGCAGAGGTGACACTCAGAGGACACTGCCAATATCTACTGCTTCCGCAGCTCAACCAGCACTTGCTGTCAGCTCCTAAAACCCAGCCCTCACTGTGTAGTAGTTCTCTGCTCTCAAAGCCCAGGGAAGCCTCCTGGACCTGCCCCCTCTCCTTCACTCCCACCTGAAAGTCCTAGGACCATCCAGCCTCATCACAGCCCACAGGGTCTCCGCCATCCCCAGTCCTGCTCTGGGTACCCCCAATTCCTTTCAGTCTCCACTGGTGGGGGCTTTTTAAAGAGCAGCTGGATGTGTGCAGTTCTGTGCCCCCACCTCTGGACACCCTTCTGCTCCCATTGTTGGGCTGCTCCTTCCCAGGACCCTCTCTAGGCTTCCCCACCAGGCCTGCATCATGAGTGTTGGTGTCCCCAGGGCCTGTCCCCTTTCTCTCTTCTCTCCACAAATATCTCTCTATGTACTTTCTTTTCTTTCTTCCTCCTTTTAGGCTTAGGCATATTTAAAAATTGCTTCCACAAAACTAATCTCTTAGCTCTAAATTTCATTTTAAACTTTGAGACTACAAGGGTGGGCAGTTGGAGTCTTGAAAATGAAAACCTAAGTTAAATTCCTAAATCCAATGTCAGGAGGCAAAACCCTCCCTCTGCTGTGTCTTACTGCTGAGACAGGCGCCCCGAGCACAGCCAGACCGAAAGGTAGTTCCAGCTGCTCCATACAGCAGTGGGAAAGGACGCACATATGGTGCGTCTTTAATCTGAGTCTCCCAAAGACATTTCAAACACATCCATTATTTATAGAAAGCCTATAAAAAGGGTCATAATAGTGCTAAGAAATTACTTATGATTAACAAGAAGGCAGGTGAAAATGATGCTCTCCGGAGATCTAGATCAGAAAACACATTTGGGGCCTAAACGCTCCAGAGCAGTTAGCTGGTCACAGATGCCTATTGCATCTCTAGGGTCAGAGCCCAGCTTCTTGTGACCAAGTCAAGGGACCATAGCCCTGGCTTTGTTTCTTTTTTTTTTTTTTCCTCAGATCAGGAACCAGGCAAGGATGCCCACTGTCTCCACTGCTTTTTAACATTGTAATGGAAGTCTTAGCCACCACAATCAGGCAAGAGAAGGCAGTCAAGGGGGATCCACAGGAGCTCCAACTGTCACTCTTCGCAGATGATATGATTATATATCTGGAAAACATCAGGAAATCAACTACAAAACTCCTAGAAGTGATTGAGGAATACAGCAACATCTCAGGATACAAAATTAACACTCACAAATCTGTAGCCTTCATACATACCAACAATAGTCAAGGGGAAAAATCAATCAAGGACTCTATTCCCTTTACAGTAGTGCCAAAGAAGATGAAATATCTGGGAGTGTATCTAATTAAGAACATGAAGGATCTCTATAAAGAGACCTTTGAAATCCTGAGAAAAGAAATAGCTGAAGATGTCAACAAATGGAAAAATATACCATGCTCATGGCTGGGAAGAATCAACATTGTTAAAATGTCCATACTACGTAAGGCAATCTGCAGATTTAATGCAATCCCTATTAAAACACCTCTGTCATACTTTAAAGACCTGGAAAAATTAGTACTTCATTTTATATGGAAACAGAAAAAACCTGGAATAGCCAAGACATTACTCAGAAATAAAAACAAATCAGGAGGAATCACACTTCCAGACTTCAGACTATACTATAAATCAATAGTGATCAAAACAGCATGGTACTGGCACAAAAATAGAGATGTACGGAACAGAATTCAAGACCAAGAGGTGAACCCAGACACTTATCATCATTTGATTTTTGATAAGCCTATTAAAAATAAAAAGCAGGGAAATGATTTCCTATTCAACAAATGGTGCTGGGTGAATTGGCTGGCGACCTGTAGAAAATTGAAACTGGACCCACCCCTTTCTCCTGGCTCTGTTTCTTAATGTGAGGTTTCTCCTTGGACACCACCTTCAGCTCTCCCTTGGAAACCTGATTGGACTCGGTGCACAGATCGATCAGGACAGGGCAGGATGTGCTGCAGCAACCAGCCTCCTGTCTGGGCTGTGCAGGCCCTGCCCTACCCCAGGCAGTTCTGGAGGACAGAAGGCGGCATGTGTGCTCTAGGAGAAACTTCATTCCACTTTTTGCTGGAAAAACAAGCAAAGAAACACAACAGTAAATTATGTTATGTACAGTCACAGAGGGTGAGCGCTGCAACTGGTGGTTGGGAGATCATCTCTGAGGAGGGCACCCGCCCACCCCCCAGCTCCCAGGTTGAGGCAGATGTGGCACAGGTGGGCCCAGGCCTTCCTGGCTGCTCCTCTCGGGGACTGGCAACAGCCCATCCAGGGCCCAGCTGAGAACTCAGGGGGCCCCGTGAGCTGGAGTGGAAGTGGCCTCAACATGGCTAAAGGGACGGCAGGCTCCTCCTAACTTCCTGAGCTCCATCCACAATCCCTGCAGACACCCTAGCCTGGACTTGGAGGACCTCCCACACTGTTTGTTCAGGCCAAGTAGCCCCTGTCTGGACAGCGTTTCTGATAGTCTGGAGCAGTTGTTGAAGCTACCCCAGCAGCTGGGTTTGCATGGTGGCTCTTCTTGCCTTGGACAAGTAACTTAGCCTCTCTGTGACACGATTTTCATCAGCTGTGAAGTGAGATTACTGCCCTCCAAGGACCACCATAAAGATTAATTGAGTCAATTAGTACAAAGCACTCTGTAGAGTGTGGGGCTCACAGCAGCCTCCAGCCAGTGTCTTTGGTTGAAAGAGTGCACTAATGAATGAAGGAATGAATGAGGCCTCCACCCCCTAGCTGGTACATGAAGATGCAAGGCGCTTGCAAAGGGCCTGACAGCCCAGCCCACTCTCCAGGTGGCCCTGCTGTCTACAGGCCTGAAGGGAGGCTATTCTTCACCTGTGGCAGGCAGAGCTGTATCGCTGCTGACTCTGCCCCTCTCTGGGCTCACACCTGCTTAGCATGGCAATGATTGCCTTCCCTAAGCACCATTGCAGCAATTAGGAGCTAAGCGCTCCACTTAACCGCCAGAGCGCAGTCGCCAGCTACGCCGAGGAACAGCAACGCACGGCTGTCTCGCCAGCCTGGAGCCCCCAAATCATGTGGGCTGAGGGCAGCATAAATCCAGGCAGAGGGGCACTTGGCTGCAGTCTGGGTGGGCTCAAAAGGCTCCGGCTGAAAAGGAGGATGGCAGGCATGTGCTGGAGGGGCCACAGGACGGGCCTTCCTTCCCCACCACTACTGCTGGGGTGGCAAACAGGAATTTGTCTGGGAGGCAGAAGTCTGAGGTAAGATGTGGACAGGGCTGGTTCCATTGGAAACCTCTCCCTTCTGCTTACAGATGGCCATCCTCCTCCTGGGCGTGTCTGTGATCAAATCGCCTCTTCTTGTAAGGACCAGGGCCAGTGACCTTCTTTTAATTTAATCACCTCTTTAAAGGCTCTGTCTCCAAAAACAGTCACATTCTGAGGTTCTGGGAGTTAGGACTTCAATATATGAATTTTGGGGAAACACAAATCATATTATTTAAATATAAATAATATTATTTATAAATATTTAAATATTTATAAAAATATATTAAAAGTTATTTAAATGTTATTGTATTTAAATATAATATTATTATATTATTCAAATAATATCATCTTTCTGAGCCTTTTGACTGAGTGTCCCAGACTCGTTCCAGGCCACAGTAGGCAAGTAGAGTGAGGCTGTTCCTGAGGCGGGGAACGACCTTCTGTGGTTGCTTCTGCACCTGGGTCTGCTCTAGGCGCCTCTGGATGCCTCGGAGATGCTGGTCACTGCCCGAAGCTTAGGGAGGCAGGCACTAGGCTGCATTCTCAATCCTAGCACCAGCCCGGTGCCGGCACAATGAGGCCAGTGGGATTACAGGATGGGTAAACTGAGGAAACCTTTCAGACATGGTGGGTACCCTCTTAGTCTGTCACCACTACAGCTGTTTCTGGACACTGGTGGCTGCTGCCCCACCTGTATTCCTAATAGGGGGTGCTCCTCCTCTATGGAGCGCTGCAGTAGACTCTAAAGGTTCCTAAAATTGTGCTCAGACAACTCCAGTCAAAATTTCCCTGCCCAAAGACTCAGCTCTGGGAGAGAAGACTCCAGGGAAAAATGCAAAGTGTCCGGACATCCTGGCCCACACGCCCCAAGTCCAAGCCAGGAAATCGCCTCTTTAGGAAACAGCATAATTATGTGCGTGTATTTTCGGGCTGGCCAGGCTGCAGGATTTATTCTGCTATTAACTCCCTGAAATCTGTCTAGACAATATGTAAGAGCACTGGACAAGACAAATTCATTAGCCTGCCTGAATAATTTAGATAGATTTGGAAAGCAAATTAGCAGCAAGGTGTTCCCTTATGGTCTCTGCACATATAGATTTTCCTTTAAGAGGCAGAATATAAATTAATAACAGTCTGATTGTCGTAATGACACAGGCCGCGCCCGGCTGCAGCTCACAGATAATCTCTCATTAGGAAGGCATTCACTTCTTCCCCCCCACACCCCACCCCCGAACACATTGGTTGGTTAAGTTCTTAGACGCAGTTGCGGGGGTCAGAGAGGACCGCTCCGACTGTGAACCCCAGGTCGCTGAGTTTCACAGTGCAGGAAGAATCCTCCCCTGAAGCCGCTCTATCCAGGGAACTATCCGTGAGGCAAGAGTAGAAAATTCCACATACCCCACCCCCCATCCCCAACCTAGTCTGTAAGTGAGGGATGGAGGGGTGTGTCCCTTTGAAGGAACCATGCTCTTCAGCTTCAGAAGGAGCTGCCCACCCAAAGTGCGAAATCTGGTATTAGAAACCTGACCCCCTTCTAACGCTGACCACTCCAGCTCTCTCTGTGTCCCTGTGGGTGGACAGGACCCCATGCAGGTCTGCAGCTTTCTATCCAAACTTCTGCATCTCCCTCCTGAGAACTCTCTCTGGTCTTGGAAGCAAACTCAGCACACAGGCAGAGTGGGCCAGGAAAGCCATCGAGAGCAGCCCTCAGTGATGGTGTGGACCTAGTGAATGAAAGTTCCACACAAGGGCAGTGTCTCTGAGAGCCCCAGCACAGGGCCTGAGCGCCTGCTGTCTTTGGAGATAACCCCTCATGTCTACACTGTCCTTCACACTTCTCCCTCCTCTGCCTCGTGTCCCTTCTCTCCCATGTGCTCCTGGGGATCACCCCTAATAAAGTATGTGTCCATATGTCAGTGAAAAAGTTCCACATCAGAGGCCCACTTCCTGCACATTCAGGCCTGACCCCTTAGGTGCACCTCCAAGGGCTGCTTCTCAACTGCATGTGCCTGGCCTGGCACCTTGCTGGGATGGACCCTCTGGCCAGTGTCCAAGTACAGTTTCTCAGCAGGCCTAATGAGGCCTTTGGTTTTGACAGCAGCTCTGAAAGTTCCAGAATGGCATGGTCAAAGACGAAAGCATGTGGACTCTTTGTGGTGCTTTGTTCTCTGAAACGTCCTATGGATGTGCAGAGGGGGTTCTGGATTCTGGGGTGGCAGATGAACATCAAGGGGATCCTCCTGCAAAATGATCTCTCTTGTCTTCAATAGTAACAACAGTCCTCATCTCAAGGCTCCCCCCTCTGCTCCAGACCTGGGCGTCTACACTGGGATGCAGAGGGGTTGGGGGAGTCTCTGGGCTGGCCTGGTACTCAACACTTTTGAAATAAAATAGAAGCCAACAGACAGAGCCTCTTCAAACTACCAAGGGGCAGACAAAGGGCAGACAAAGCGGGTGCAGGTGAGAAGGAGGTGTCCAGACAGATGTGCCCACCAAGCTCCAAGCAACTCTGGCGAGGCCAGGCCTCCCCACCTGGTCTCTGCTATTAGCCTCTCTCAAGGAGAAGGTCAGAGCTAGGCCTAGACTTCTCAGTTTTTTCCCTCAAATCTGCCAATTGTGGAAGTTATTCCACCTCCCTAAGGCACTGAAGAGCAGGAACAGATTAGGGAAAAATTCTCCTTCATGGGAATCAGGAATGGGGAAAAGTCATCTTGTCTGACCTAGCCTGGGGCCTCCAGAAAGCAGCATGAACTAAGGTGCTAACACTTTATTTGGGAGCCAGAGACCCAGGGTGATGTGGATGGAGGAAAAAAGGAAGGAGAGCAAGGAGGGCCACATGTGGCACAGTGGGTCCCCATGCCAGCCACATGGGATACAGTGTCCTACCACACTGGCTATGCTTCACAATGATCCTAGAAGAGGCATAGCTATCATTTACCAGATCATACTCCAATTATCAATAGCAATGAGGAAAAGAGATAAATGTTAAGTCTAAGTAATAAGTAAACTCTTAGATTACTGGATAATCTATTAATAAGTGGATTACATAGATACCATAGGAAAATATTTAAATTTCCTGCTGATTTGATGCAAAACAGTTGGCATCATTGAAGAGAGCATAAAAGTCATGAGATTCAGTACAGCCAAGAGATTCAGGACACTGATGACCAGCTGCTGAAGGTACAGGATCAATTCAGAAAGTGTTTAGGGTTAGTTATGCCCTGATATCATATATCTCCAGCATAGAAGTGATTTGATAGAGGTTTGCCCAGATTGGCAAGCACTCCATACTTTACACAATGTTACAAATAACGAATGTCAATACTCAAAACCAAATTTAATGCCAGTATACTGTCTCACTAAAAAATACTGCTGCATTATACTTAGATGGACAAACACAGAGAGAGTGTGAACCAAAAGATGTGAGTGAAAAGTAGTTGAAAAAGTGTAAAATTGATGAAATGATTCTAAAATTTGGAAGTTTGTTGTATCTGTCAGCTATTATAATTTGTTATAGTAATATTTATTGTTTCTTTCCTCATTCTAAGTAAATGTTCACTTCTATAACTAAATTTTCATTCACAATTTTGTATCCTTTTCCTTAAAGACCTTCACCCCCCCCCAAATTATTTAATCTTCAGACCCCAGAAAATGTGTATTTGTTCTGATGACCTTCTCCAGGCCTAAACTACCCCAGAGTGACCTCTGGGATGATCTGAGGTGATGGCCCCTATGGGGTCCTTGAGTCAGAGTGAGGAATGGCCCCTTCCTCTTTGCAGCTGGGGAGTGTCCAGTCACACCTTGTCCCTGCCTGGCCAGGAGCTGGAGTACCTACAGCCCCAGACAGGTGACATCAGACCCCTGCAGCCTTCTCCTGGACATTGTAGGCCTCAAGATAGGTGGGGGTGGGAAGTGCTAGAGAGGCCCTGATCTGGGGCAGTACCCACTGCTTCTAGGCTCCTGATGGTGAATTGTGCCCTGGAAACATTATAGCCCTAGGCCTACTCCACACCCCACAAAGCTTCTGTTATCTCTGTCTCCACATGGATGACAAAACAGGTTCAGGAATGTGATGGTCCCTGCAAGGAGGAGCCTGCCTGGCAGGCCTGCTCTGTGAGGCCTATCACCTCCAGGGACTGTCACTGGTGGGTCTGGACTGCAGGCTCCTTTCTCCACACCCCCTATCTCCCGTATCACCTGGGGGCTCCAATTCATATGTTTCTATGTATATTTTCTAGGTGGGGTCTCTGGAGTCAGTTTGACTTGGCAGTGGGCACTGACCTCTGCTTGTACAGGGCCAGGGTGAGAAACTCGTTACCATGCAAGTTCTCTCAGCCTTGGCCACAGCTCCCCTGAGATGGCTCTTCCAATAAGGAGTCAAGGCCTCCCCTGGGCTCCACTGCCCATGACATGGAGAAGGTGAGAATTTCCACCCATACCTCACCCTGCACACTGGCCTCAGTTCCTCCAGCCTTTCCCCAGATTCTGGGATTTTACCCCATTCACCTGGTCAGCTCTCAGGTCTCCCATTGCAGTCTAGGCTGACTAAGGGGCAGAGAGAGCGATCGTTACCTCTGCTATCTGTAATACTCCCCCTCTTTTGTGAGAGCTCCACTGCCCCTTAGCTTGTGGGAAACAACTGTGAACCCTTTGTAGTATTAGTTTCCTGCAGCTGCTCTTGATACTAGATTTTTGACTTTGGATTTCCAGGCTCTTGATCTCAACAATTCGATGAATGAATCGATGGACCACAGGATGGACAGTAAGTTAGGTTTTATTTACAGAGGTATTATTACAGCTCTTACAAAGAGCCAAACCTTGCAGAGCAGGATAAGATAGAGCCAAACCTCCTTGCAGGGCAGGATGCAAGTGTTACAGCTCTTACAAAGAGCCAAACCTCCTTACAGA
>NW_003852541.1:2101221-2136289 GCF_000181295.1 Otolemur garnettii | reverse complement strand
CAGAGCAGGGTATAAGTGTTACAGCTCTTACAAAGAGCCAAACCTCCTTACAGAGCAGGGTATAAGTGTTACAGCTCTTTCTCTTCCTCCCTCAGAGGTCTGCGCCAGCCTGCTGAGGTCTTTGCTCTCCTATTCTCTCTTCCTCAAAGGTCTGCGACAATCTGCCCCAAGGCTCTTTACTCAGGGGTTTATATAGGGCCAGTTGTCCAATGAGCTGAAAGCTGAGCTGATTGATCTATTTTCTCATAAAAATAGACCAATCAAGAGCAGGATTGAAAATGGACCAATCAGGGATGCACTGGAGGAATCGCCAGTGTTTTCCCCTGCTCCATCCGGTTCCTTTGGCTACTGGAGCCTCGGATGGGGGGAGGGAAGCTCCCATCCGCTTACTCCAACCTGCCAGTTCCTCTGCCAGCTGCTGCCACCAAGACAGAGGTGGCAGGTCCCCAAGCCCCGCTCGGCTGAGCTGGCTGGGGTGCCACTTTTCCAGTATCACCATGACAAATTAATCATCGACTTAGTGGCACAAACAATATTCATCTATCATCTCACAGTTTGGGAGGACACAAGTCCAATAGGGTCTCCCTGGGCTGAGGTCTGGGTGTGGGCAGAGCTTCTTTCTTTCTGGGCTCTTGGGGAAAATCTAGTTCTTGCCTTTTCCAGCTTCTAGAGGTGTTTACATTCCTTGGCACAAGAGCCCTCCCTCCACCTCAGGCAGCAACAGTGGGTCAAGTCCTTCTTGTGCCACTTTATTCCAGCCTCTGCTTCTACCTCCCTCCACCACAGTGTGGGACTCTCGTAATGACACTGGGCCCACCCAGTAACCCAGGATAATCTCTATCTTAGAGCCAGCTGATGGGCAGCCTGCACTCACCTTTGCTAGGCAGCCCGAGATACCTACAGATTCCAGAGATCAGTATGTGGACCTCTCTGATGGGCCATTACTCTGCCTCCCACACCTTCCTCCCCAGAGGGCAGTAGGGTCTAGCTCGGCCATACTATCTCCAGGTTGTGTTACTCCAACTTGCACACGTACCTCCCCAGGTCAGCTGTTCATGTGCTCGTGGCCAAGAATGTGGATTTGGACTTGGGCAGACTCAGGTTCAGAGAACAGCACTAGCTGCACAATCCTGGGCAAGTTTCTTATTATGCCCAAACCTCAGTGTTTTCATCTGTAAAATGGGCACAAAAGACCTACATCTCAGGTTTCATTGAGGGTTAAGGAGAAAAAGTGTGTGTGATATTCATGGTCATGAAGCCTGACCATGACCGTGGTAGATGGTCAAAAAGGTGCTGCCAGTTAGCTCCACCACCACACACTGAAAGTGCTGCTCTGGAACCTTCTCCCTGGGCCCTAGCAAATGTCTGTTGTGCCCTGGGGGCTGTCTCCATAATTGGCCACCCCACAGTGGGCCAAGGCAGATTTTTTATAAACCTGGCCATGACAGTTCTCCATTCTAAATAGGCTTTAAATCAAATTACTTATAGACACAAAGGAATTAATTACAGTAGGTGGATCATAGGATCCGAACAGTGAAGATGTGGTTTTAATGAAGTGCGTAAGTCAGAGCAAAGGTCATACAAGGTCAGGGTCCCATCCTGGCTCTGATGTGACCCACTTCACCAAATGGTCCCTGACATGAAGGGGCCCCAGGTTTCTCCCAAGCCTTCTAGCAACCAGGGCAAGTATGAAAAATGAACAAATTCCTACACCCAAGATGCAAAACTTGTGGTCTTTTGAAAAGTCCTTTGGAGAAGGAAGCATAGCTCTTCCTGGCCTCAGGTTCAGGGACCAACCCCCAGGCAGGGGCGCCAGGTGAGAAGGTGTGAGACAGGGCTCTCCAGTCAGTTCTGGACACAGAGTTTGGCCCCAGAATCCCCCCAGCCATCACTTCCAGAGCCATCACCTCCATGGCCCCTACCCCTTCTCCCTCTCACCTGCTGCCAACTCGACTCAGGAACTGGTTCTTGCCTTCCTCTTTGAGGTCATGGGTGCTGACTGGGGTGTGGATGCTGGCTGGTACCACATCTAGCACTCTCCATCTCCAGCCCAGGCCTCCCTGACTGGACTCTCATGTCTCTATCTCCTCCCAGACTGGTCTTCCATGGGGATGTCTCTCTGCCATCTCACACCCAGCAGCTCAGACTCTGCACAACCACACTTATCCAGCGGTCCTCCTGCCCTGAGACCTGCCCCAGGCCTCTTGCATCTGACTGGGGTGTCTTCAGGCTTCACTGTTCTGTCCAGCCCCAAGCCCATGTGTTATCCCTCATGCTGCACACCACGGCAGGCCTGGTGGCCAAGGCTGCAGCTCCACTTGCCCTCTACAGCAGACACCACGTCTGGGCAGCCCTGCTCCAACCTGTCCCTACAGTGCCAAACCACTGTCCTATTAAAGGATTGCTGTATAATGGGGCATACCTCTCCTCGGTGCCAAGCCCTGCACAGCTCGTCTTCCCACTGTGTTAAAGCCAATGTCCTTGACAATGATCAGCCGGTCACCATGACCTGGCCTCCTGCTCTGACCCCCCATTCACTGTGCTCCAGCCCTGCCCTGGTGCCCTCCCTGGCCTTTGTGGCAACTGTTCCCTCCATATGGAATGCCCTTCCAAATCATTCTCTGTGGCTCACTCCTCATCACCTTCATGCTGCCCCCACCATCAGGACCCCCTCCACAAGGCCCTGACCGCTGTGTCTGAGCTGCACCCAGCCCCCCTGCCTGCCTTGGCACTTTCTGCTGCCATCTCTGCTCTGTTTGTCACTGTCTCACAGCACCTGCCCAGGTCTAACAGCTGATGGACATACCTGCTGTCTCTGCAGCTCAACATACCTCCCTCCCCAACCACGTTCCAGCTTGAGCACCCAGGCAGGGGTGCGGCTACCTCCCCCATGGATACATGCCAAATGCCCAGTCCAGTTGGAGCCTGAATTTTTGTCAAATGAATGAATTTATTTGTATTATTCTAAAGAAAGAAAACTCCATCTTTCTCTATAATTAGTGAACGTGAAGATGCCCAGGGCATCTCACAGTAACAGCACTGCTTGCTCATTTAATCCTCATAGCATTCCTAAGGCAGGTGCCACCACTGTCCCCCCTTTACAGATGAGAGGACTGAGAGCCAGAGAAACTACCAGGTCTCTTGCCTTCCTGCCCAACGTCACTTGCTGGGACAGGGCAAAGACAGGTTTAAAAGCTGCAGTCAGCCCATTCTGTGTACTTCTCCCATGGCAGAAGGCCAGGGACACGTGAACTTCCATGCAGGGATCTCAGAGTGAAGGCTCTGGATTCTACCTACACCCTGGGAAATCCAGCCCACAGCCAACTCTGGGCCCCCTGATAGAGGGCCAGTTAGAGGTCCCTGCTGAGCATGGGAAATGCAAGCTTGGGGGAAGCCCACATTCCTACCACCAGCCCCCATGGGGGTCCCTGCCCCTGGGAGGGACCAGGAGTCAAGTGCTGAAAAGATGGCTACTGAGGGACCAGCCCCAACCCTCTGGGTGCCAAGTTTGCCACCACCTCCTGTCCAAACGCAATCCTGGCAGTCCACTTTGGCCCTGGCCGGGTCTGCTGTGCTCCACCGGCACTAGAGCAAATCACCATCGCCCATCCTCTAAGGAAGCCTCCATGTCCTGCTGACCCCCTCCACAAGGTCTGTCCCCAGCAACCCAGTCTCATCCAGGAGAGGAAAGGCCTCTCCAGCTCTTTCTCCTCTGCAGGCCTTTGCTGGAAACTTCCCCCTCCATCCCCATGCCCAGTTCCCACTCTTCCCTGGATTCAGCATACCCATCACCTCCTCCAGGAAGCCTTCAATTCTTACCACCCCTGTCAGGTCCTGTTTAAGGTGCCCCGGCAGTAGGGAGGGTTGCAGCGGAGGCCTGACTGCTTCCAAGAAGCAGCTCCTCCTTGAATTCATCTCCAGATTCTTGTCTCCTGAAGAGCTAGGAATGGGGGCAAGGCAGAGCCCTCTGGCTCTACAGCTCTGCTGTGAGCATGAGCCCAGAAACCAGGGTGCACTAGGGTGAATATTGTCCCCTACAAGATATGTCTAAGTTCTAACCCCCAATACTGGTAAGGGCCATCTTATTTGGAAACAGGGTCCTTGCACATGTCATTGCTTATGTTAACATGAGGTCACACTGAAGTAGCGTGGCCCCGAATCCCATGACTGGTGTCCTTATCAGAAAAGAAGAGAGACACACAGGGAGAAAAAGGCCGTGTGACAGAGGCAGAGGGAGATGTCCCCAGGCACAAGGAACACCAGGGGTTGCCAGCACCCACCAGAAGCCAGGAGGAGGCACGGATGCCCTCTGTCCCGCCCCAGAGCCTCTGGAGGACCAGCCCTGCTGACACCTGGATTCCAGAAGTGAGAGACAAAAACCTTTCTATTGTTTTAAGCCACCTGGTCGGTGGTACTTTATTAGGGCAGCCTTGCAAACAGAGCTGCCAGCGCTTAGATTTTATTTGGTAAAAATTAAGATAATAAATGAATAAATAACCTATAGTCATTCATTCATTTACTCATTCAACAAACAGTAATCAGGACTACTATTTGTCAGGAATTATCCTGAATTTTGGCATCACGACAAAAGCACACACACCTCCACTGTGTGGGTGGAAGGACAGGCTCCAGGTTGGGCCCTGGGGAGGACTTCAGAGCGACACCTGGGCTGACCCTGGGTACAGAGCACCCTGTCAGAGGAGGACAGAGGGGGCTGGTGGGGGGGCAGCCTCCCATGGAGCCTCCTGCAAGTGGCTGTCACATGAAAAGGGAAGCTGTGGTTGCAAATAGCTGAAGGCAGCAGAGGCGGTTACTTCATCCAGGCTCCCAGGACAGAAGTCAGAGCAGGGGTAGCAGCAGTGGTGGTAAGCAACGGGAATAGTAGTAGTAGTGATGCTGATGGTCTTAGTAATAGTAGTATTATAGTAACAGTGATGGTAATAGTGATAGCAGCAGTAATAGTGATGGTAAGAAAAGCAATAATAGCAGTAAATGCAGTAACAGGAGTAGTAATAATAATAGTGATAACAGTTATAGTAGTGGGGGTAGTAATAGTAATGGCCCTAGTAATAGCAGTAGTAATAGTGATGGCCCTAGTAATAGTAGTAACACTGATACAGTTAGTAGTAATAGTACTAGTGACAGCAGTAGTAGCAGACGTGGCAGTGGTAGGAGTAGTAGCAGTAATAGTAACAATACTAGTAATTACAGGAGCAGCTGACAGGATATCACAGAGTCTTAGGCAAGACCTCAGGTGATGGCTTACATGCCCCATTCCTGGCCAGAGTCTGGGGACCAGGATCTTGACCCACGAGCCCTGGCAGGGCCAGTGGCATGGCCGGTGCCTCCCTCCTGCACCTTCCCTTGGGCTGGGGCTGCTGTCTGTCCACGCTGCCTCAGCCCCATTTGGGGGCAGACAAAGTGAGCCTTCAAGTTCCATTTTGTAAATGAAAGTAACGAAAACAAGGCAAGCAAAGGACGGGAGGGTGGGAGGAGCTTTCCCTACATGGGGACAATGACATCTGGCTTTCAGGGGTGCCATCTGTGCCACTGTGGCTTCACCCTGGAGGCCTTAGTGAGAACAAGGGAACAACCAAGCCAAGGGCTGCATGGAGGGGTCTCCTTGGGGTCTGTGTTGGGTGGTGTGGGGGGCCACTGTGGGGCACATGGGCATTTGCAGCCATGTTGGGGGGGTGGATCACAGGGAGCTAGGACCCCTGCTCATGCCTCTGCCCTCTTGCAGGCCTCTGCCCCATGGTGGGGCTGGGGAGAGGTGGCTTTGAAAGGGAAGTGGTGACTGGGACTGACAGGGTTGTGGGGGAGGGCAGGAGGTGTTCCCCCCCCCGGCTGGCACATGCACAGTGGCCTTGTTTCTTGCCCACCCCAGCTCCTGTTCACAGGCCCAGTGGTGGCCAGTGGTGGCCAGTGGTTGCCAGTCCATCACACCTGGCAGCAGAGCCAGAGGCCACACAGCACTGGCTGCCTCTCCCTACAGGCCAGCACCAGTGGAGCCCAAAGCCACAGAAATGCGTTGTTGCACCAACCTGAGGGCCCCCTATCCACAGAAAGTTGGCCCCACCTAGGAGACGCACAGCTGTCCCTCAAGGTCACAATGCTTGGGTTCTGCTGGGTGAGCTTCAACGGGACTGTCGAGGAGGATCAGTGGAATTTGCCTTGGGTTCCAATCCCAGCCTGACCTAACTGTGTGACTTTAGGAAACGGGTTTGGCCTCTCTGGGATTTGGAATAGTTTGTGCATGTAGTTAAAATCATGTTTTAGAGAAAATTTGCCAGCTATAAAGTTCCACATTGCACGTGATCTTTTGTTACTCCTAGCAGAAGGGTTTGAGTCAGAGGAATGGATGTGTCAAAGACCCCCACCTGGAAAGGAGGAGGGGACAGAGATGGGAAACATTCGCCCTGGTCACTGTGTTTGAGACCCTCAGTCCTCTCTGTGTCTCTGTCTCTGTGCCCCTCTTTCCTGGTCTCTCTGTCCTTCCTGCTTCCTCCACTCCTGGTCTGCACAGCTGAAGGCCCAGCCCCCTGCATGATCAGGAGCATGTCTGATCAGTGTCTGTCCTTGGCCCTCAATGCATGCATAGCTAATCTGGAGGTGGGAGCCCTGCTTGGGGGCCTCCTGCCTCAGACGTTCAGGCTGAGCTTCCAGCTCCACTATGTCTGTCCCCTGTCCCGCTGCCCTCTGCCCCACAGGCTTGAGGCTCCTTTCCACACTCTGACCACCCATCAGTACCCTTCTGTGGGTCCTTCTCTGCAGGTGGGCCAACCATGGGATGCTGTTTTTAAACTTGTCCCCTAGATTCCTGCATGCAGGTGATAGAAGTCATGAGCTTCACAATCAACTGGGGCCCTGCCATTTACAAAAGGAGAAAGGGTGTGGGGGTGCAGCAGGGTTTGTGCAGAGAGTGGGGGGCTGCCCGGAACCATGAGATACTCTAGTAGCCCAGCTTTACCTCTGGTTTTGTAGCCAGTAGCAAGGACGACCTCACTGCTGTTTGGAACCGGTAGCAGCTGCCACAGCCTCCTGCCTCCTCTTTCAGTCCTGTGAAGCCAGGTAACTGTCACCCCAGGGGGCAGTCTAGGTTTGGACATGCAAACAGTTCACTCAGCACACTGGCTCTGCCAGCCCATCTTGTGTGGGGACACACAAGATGTCTGAGAGAAGACAGGAGCTGAGGTCACGTGTCCTTCAAGAGGAGACAGTCCAATTCTTACCACCCCACTTCCCAAACTCAATTTAATTAGAAAAATAAACTTAAAAAGTAAACTTGGTTTTTCCAATTTTGAAATCAGTACAAGCTTCCAGTGTGAGCAGAAAGCAGAGAAACAATAAGTACTAGTCTACTTTTCTATGAAATATGCATATCTCCTTCTAGACATTTTTAGCCATGATATCTTACAATGATATATTAATACATGCTGCATAGTCTGTAACCTGTTTCATTTAACCTTTTCCCCATTACTAAAATCCCTACAAACATAACCTTGAAGACTGAGTGGTGTTCTCTCATAAGAATACTCCATAGTATGACCGGGCATTATAGCTTTTGCCTATAATCCTAGCATTCTGGGAGTCAAATCCAGAATCCATTCTAGATTTCCTGAGCTCGGGAGTTCGAGACCAGTTTGAGCAAGAAGGAAACTCTGCTTCTACTAAAAGTGGAAAAATTAGCTGGGCATTTTGGCAGGCAGACTGTAGGTGGAAGGCTGAGGTAAGGGGATCTTTTGAACCCAAGAATTTGAGGCTGCTGTGAGCTATGACACCATGGCACTCTATGTAGGGTGACAGAGTCAGACTCTATCTCAAAAAAATATGTAGTATGAAAACAATTTCCAATTGTTTTCACTGTTGTCTAATATTCTAATGAAGTAACTTGTTTTCCACATTTTAAATTGTACTTTTTGAAAGTTTTAGATTCCTTCAGGGCAGTTATGGGTCTTTTTTGTGACCTCAAGAAAATGAGAAATAAACAAACCGGTACAAAACGAGAACCTCCCCTGACGAAAATAATCATTCAGCGGATTATCCAATCTGTTTCATTTTCCTTACAAAAATCTAGAAGTAGCCCCAAAGTGATTGCCACGTGCCGTCAGTTATGGATTGAATCCATGCTTCTTAACCACCTCTCATTTATGATTGTCAGCCTCCCAGGTCCAGGCAGCACCGGGCGGGCCAAGGCGACATTAGCAACTTATAAAACACCGTGTTCACACAAGTGTGAGGGGTAGGCGGCGCCACATGCAGTGGTTGTCAAGAAATTTGAACAAATGTTTAATATTAAAGGGCCTAAGTTATGGGGGAATTTCATATGTTATGATTTATGCATCCGTCATTCCAATCATCTTAAATAAGAAAAATGTTGGTTTTCAATTGCCACCGAGCAGTGTCTGGTCTCTTTTAGGTGAAGACTAACCACACGAGTGATGGCTCCGCTCTGCAGGCAAAGCAAACACGTTCCTTATTGCATAACTGATAACGCAGACAAGATTCAATCAAGCAATTCCCTTCTAATATCCATTTGGTATCAGCTCTCTGTTTTGAATTTACCTCTGTACATGTAATATCCAGGAAGACTATCTGTCTTCTGGTGAATGTTTTTAAGTTTCACATTTTTGAGTTACACATGAGAGATAATCTAATCAGTAAAGTTAAATTAGTGGAAACTGGTAGGATTATCAAATATTTTCCCAGGGTCAAGGGAAATAAATAAAAATATGTTTATAGATTGAATATACATTTACATATGCTATGTGTGTTTATATATAAGTATTACCTATTTATGTAGGATATATAAACATGCAATTTGTTATGAACAAACAAGTAAATTTATTAGCTACCTATTTATTTTAACTATTTATATATTAATATCATTTTATTAAATTTTGTGTACAGTAGTTTGGGTCCAAAAAGTTTTTTTAGGCTCAGTGCCCATAGCACAATGGTTATGGCGCCAGCCACATACACAGAAGGTGGCGGGTTTGAACCCAGCCCAGGCCAGCTAAACAACTGCAACAAAAAAATAGCCGGGCGTTGTGGTGGGTGCCTGTAGTCCCAGCTACTTGGGAGGCTGAGGCAAGGGAATCGCTTAAGCCCAAGAGTTTGAGGTTGCTGTGGGCTGTGACACCACGGCACTCTACCAAGGGCGACATAGTGAGACTCTGTCTCAAAAAAAGTAAATTAAATAAATAAATAAAAATTTTAAAAAATATTCATTCATTTCTTCAGATTTTCTGAAGTAGAACATATTCCCATTTAGGCATGCAGTGCTATTTCTGGTCTAAATTTAACTCTCGTGATGTATTCAGCAGCTTCTGTCTTACACCCCACTTTGGGCTGAGCCCTGGTCAAACCCCCACTCTCATGTAAGGGTGAGGCACCAGTGGCAGGCACAGGCGAGGTGTGGTGGCGGTGGCGGCCACCTTTCGGGTGGGGCAGGGACTGTGTCAGCTCAGGGCCCTGTTTTGCTTCCCAGGGCAGGGGTTGCTGGGTGTGGCAAACAAGGTCTTTGATTCCATTTCAGAAAGCATCTTAATTTTCTAGTCTCCATTGTTGAATCTGTATTTTTGAAGGTTATTCATTCATCTGTTTATTCAACAAATATTTATTTAGTGTCTACTGCCTTCTGGGCAGCAGGACCAGAGTTCTGAGACCCACACATCTGAGTTGACAGTAAGAAACACCAATCGTATTTAAGGTAAGAGCCATTTGGTATTTTTTTTCAATGCAATAGAACTTGCTTTTAAAATCATTTTGAATCAGTTAATTACACATTCATCGATTCTTTCTTGGTTTTATTCATCCATTCAAAAATAAAAAGCTGCTTCAAATCAACATTATTTGCCAACAAGCTTATATGTCTAGACACAGTCTCTGGGCTTAAATTTCTAAGATGGAATCCTTGGTGAAGGTCTTTTTTGGAACTCTCCAGGTGACAAAGACAAATGAGTGGTTAGTTTTATACAGTGAAGGTTTAGTACAGGCTCCATAACATCTGGTCCATGTGGCTACTTATTCTTAAACACCCCAAAAGATGTGAGAACAACTTTGGACATTTTTTAAACTAAAATTTTTATAGAAACTGGGGCCACTGAAATAGTACTGTATTAGCCCATGTGGATCCAGAGACTGTGTCAAAGATGTTCCTATGATGTTGTTTCTAACTGTCCAATCCAAAAGGCTCCAGGTAACTTTTCACAAAGTAAAAAGTGAGTAACCCTTATTTGGGCGGGGGTGTCTGGGTTTGGGGAGGTGCATTTCTGTTCCTTCTTGCTGTACCTAGGTGGGACATCTGTTGCCCTTGCTAACCCCATTTGAATTCATGGACATTTCTCCAAAGTTTTCATCCCCCTAATTTGCTTTGACCTGGAGATCACGTTGCATGGATCTTTAAGTCATCTAATGACAGTTTCCCAAGTGTTGGGGTTCACACCTTGCCAGTTTTCATGGAGAACATCCACTGTTCCTGATTTTTGGATCTGTCATACTGCTCAGAGGGAACTCTGCAAGTTGGACACTTTTCCTCAAGGAGAACAGAGAAGAGAGCTAAGCCAGAGGCTGTGTGGAGAGGCAGAGGTGCAGGGATTTGCGGACTGATTCATTCTCTAGCTCTGCAACTTTTGACGATTTACTCCATCTGTTTAAATTTGCATGTCTTTGTGTAAGAATAGAAGAAATAGGGGAATAAAAACAAAATTTGACTCATCAAACTGAGAAATAGGACAGGCTTAAACCCAACCATATCAATCATTATATTAAATGTAAATAAATAAATATAAATGTAAAAGTCAAGATAGACTGAATAAAAAAGTAAAATCAAACATAGTCTACCTACAAGAGATTCGCTTTATACAAAAAGGGCAAATATGGGGGCGGCGCCAGCCCCATACGCTGGAGGTGGTAGGTTCAAACCTAACCCCTGCCAAAAACTGCAAAACAAAATAAAACAAAAAGGGTAAATAATTTGAAGGTAAACTATTTAAAAAAAAAAGGTAAACAATTGGAAAAAATATTGCATTCCCACTTCAGTGCTAAAAGACAAATATTAGACAATAACTTTAGAAGGCAAACAGGGGCAATTCACAAAGGTAAAAGAAGCCATTCAGCAGGAAAACAAGATAAACCAAAACAAGTCTACATCTAATAAAGAAGAAAAAGGAGAAATAGACCAATCCACAGTAATAACTGAAGATTTTACATATCTTTCTTTCTCTCATCTATTAAAAAGGTAGACAAAAATTTATCAAAATTTAGAATATCTGAACAACACTACTGCCCCTTGTCCTCATAGACATTAAAGAAACAGCACCCAGCAATAACTGCAGCATGCACTGTCTTCTCTAGCGTATGTGGAACATTCACCAAGATACACCATTTTATGGTATAAAAAATTAGTCTCCACAAACTTCAAAAGACTGAAATTTTACAGTGTACACTCTGATCATAGCAGAATTAAGTGAAAAATCAATAAAAATAAGATACCTAAAAATTTTCCCAAATATTCAAATATTAAATACCAGGCTTCTAAACAACCCATGGGTCAAGTAATAATTCACCAGAAACATTAGAAAATATTTTAACATAAAATAGCATAAAAACATCATATTTCAAAATTTGTAGACTGTAGCTAAAAATTCTTACAGTGGAATTAAGGGAAGGGAAGGGAAGGGGAAGGGAGGGGAGAGAAAGGGCGGGTGGGAAGAGAAGGAGGAAGAAAGAAAGAGGGAAGGAAGGAAGGAGAGAGAAGAGATGAGATGTAAAGAGAGGATGGGAGGAGAGGAGAGGAGAGGAGACAATTTCTGGGAGCAGTGGCTCATGCCTGTAATCCTAGAACTTTGGGAAGCCTATGTGGGAGTATTGTTTGAGGCCAGGAGTTCAAGACCAGCCTGGACAAGAGCAAAATCCTGTTTTTACAAAAAGTGGGAAAATTAGCTAGGTGGCACACAACTGCAGTCCCAGCTACTTAGGTGGCTGAGGCAGGAGGATCACCTGAGACCAGGAATTTGAGATTACATTGAGTTGTGATGGTATCACTGCACTCCAGCCCAGGTGACAGAATAAGACCCTATCTCAAAAAAAAAAAAAAAAAAAAAAAAAGAAAAGAAAGAAAGAAAGAAAAGAAAAAGAAAATGATAAAATGAGAAAGAGAAGTGAACATAAAAATAAGCAAAAACAGGAAATAGAAAAGCTGAAATAAATGAAAAAGAAAATAGAGAAAATAAAGCCAAGCATTCATTCTTTACAAAGTATATAATTTATTCAATAAATTTCTAAAAGACAAATCAATAAAGAGGGAAAATAGTTTGTTAACATAAAGAATGAAAAGAAAATATTGCTATAGATCCTTCAGTCATTAAAAAGATAATAAGAGAATATTATTAACAGTCTTATGCCAATAAATTTGACAGATGAAATGGATAGATCCTTTAAAAATTATAAGTTATCAAAACTACTAACACTACTCTGATACCAAAACTAGACAAAGAAATTACAAGAAAAGGAAACATTAGACCAGTATCTTTTATGAGCTTCGATACAAAAACATAATATTAGCAAATTTAATTTGCCTATATACCAGAAAAATAGTATATCATGAATAGAGGGTTTATCTCTTTTATATATCCTCCAGGAATGCAAGGTTGGTTCAATATTCAAAAATCAATGCAGTTTGCCACATTAACAGAACAAAGGGACTATCATATGATCATTTTAACAGAGACAGAAAAATTATTCTGCAATAGCCATTCCTCAAAGCTTGATTCATTATAATAACTCTCAGTAAACCAAGAATAGAAAACATTCTCTGACTCAGTAAAGGCCTTCTATGAAAAACCTACAGATGGCATCCCATACTTAATGGTGATTGACTGAATGTATTCTCCAATTATTGAGGACAAAAGATGTGCTCTAGTCATATGTATTCACTAGTGTGTCAATTCAATAAGGAAAAAAAGAGGAATTTTTTTAAAGCATGCATTTTAGAAAGAAAATAATGCTATTTTTATTTGAAGCAGCATGCTTGTCTGTATAGACATCCATAGGGAATCTTCAAAAATCTACTAGATTTAATGAGTAAATTATACAAAGTTGTGTAAAACGAGGTTCATGTGCAAAGCTCAATAACATTTATTCATGCAAACAATGGCTTGGAAGTTGAATTTTTTTTAAAAAAATGGAAATTGAAATAAAACCATTGTACATACCATTTGGAGTAATAGAAAAATAGTTTGAAGTTATGTAAGACCTCTAAATAAAAACTCAAAACACTGATGAGTGAAATTAAATAGCTACATAAATGGAGACAAATGCCATATTCATGGTTTGAAAGACTCAGTATTGCTAAGATGTCTCTTTTCTTCCAATTGGTCTGTAGTGGGAGGTAGCAAATTACGGTCCTTAGTCCAGCTGCCTACTTTTGTAAATACAGTTTTATCAGAACCCAGCCATTACCAAGTAGAAATAACTGCTTGCAATAGAGAACATATGGTCCTTAAAGACTAAAATATTTACTCTCTTGTCTTCTAAGAAAAATTTGAGTTCTATAGATTCAATGCAATCCAATAAAAATCCAAGGAATTTTTTGCTCATTGTATTGTTGGTTTTACTTTGTTAAGGTTTATAACATTTATGAGCTCTTCTGTAATCTTAATTTGTATAGTTATTAAAAGTGCAAATCTGGATTCGTTGTTCACCCTCAGCCTTTTGTTTAACCCTAACTTCTCTAATCCTGAGGTTTAAAAAAAAATTAGTCACTTTTTTACTAGATTTTTTTTCCAAACAAGTATCTTTACCACAAGAAGGGTTATAAAGTTTACATTTTCTAGATTCTTGCCTTTCATACTTTATTTATGTAGCTATTTAATTTGCATACTTGAGGTAACCTGTATTTTCCCCTTATGCTCAAAGGCCATTTAGCTGAGCACAGAATTCCTCAGTCACATTTTCTCTCCCTCAACCCCTGAGTGTTGTCTTTAATCACAACTTTTCTGTTTATGTTTGGCTGGACAGATGTTATCATCAAGTATTTTTTTCTATATGCCTAGAATTAGTCCATGTCTGAGAATGTCAGCCTGTTGCCTTTGTACTTGAGTGCTCATCTGATTTTTCTCTTAAAATTGAACTTTCTCACCACAGGTTCTTTCCTCCAGAATTTGTTTTGTGGTATTGACTGATGCTGTAGAGTCATCTGACAATGGCCTAACTTGCTTGTGCTCAAAGACATCTATCTTTGAAGTGCAATAATTTGACCAGGGTTCGTGTCAGTGCGGTTCATTCTTCAACACCTCACCCTGGAAAATCATCTGCTGTTCAGTTTGCGAATTAGTCTTTCATTCATTTCAGGGAAACTGTCTCCGGTTATATATTAAAATTTAATTTATGTTCCATTGCTGGGTTCTCCCCTTCAGGATCACCATCTACCTCTGTTTTGGTAGATGTGTTTGTCTGCCCACTGTCCTTCCTCTGGCTGTTTTATTATTTTTGCCTTTCTTCCCTAATTCACCTCTTTCCTATTCCTTAGTTTTGGCCATTTTTCCAAATCAACATGAGCCATTAAAAAGGGTAGTCCCTGAAAAAATATGTCACTTGAGAGCTCACGTCCCTTTCTCCCACAGGGTCCCTCCCAGTGCGTCTGCCCATCCTGTACACCTTGCCTTGGGTGGTAAGGATATTGCCAACGTGCCCTCTCCCCTCAGTACGACTTCGCAGGCGCAGGCAGGCGTGCTGAGCAGCCATGCTGTGACTCTCCAGGTCTGTCTCCCTTGCAGATGTTCACCAGTGGTAATGTTTTGTTGTTTGCTGTGCTCACTGGTCAGGAAGGGGAAGCCCAAGTTTTTCCCCTTCCACCATCTTTACCTGGAAAACCACTGGCAGCAGTGTGGACAGTGGATTGCAGGGACTCAGGTGGTGGGGACAAAATGCCCCCAGGGAGTGTGGAGGCTGTGGGAGTGGCAGGGAGGGACCTGGGACAGGGGCAGGAGGGCCAGCTGGAAACCGCTCCTGGCTGTCTGGAGCCCTCTGGTCTCTCGCATCTGACACTTTATTTAACTCTTCCTATCCTGTGTCCTGCTTCACTACTACATTGCCTACTCCTAGTCCTAGGGTCTGTCTTCCCGTGGATGCCAGCCCAGGCCTTGTCAGGCTTAGCTTTGGTTCCCATTTCTGACTGCTGGAGCCCATGGGCCCACACAGCCCTGGGTGAGGGCATTTCCCAGACAGTGATGTCTGTGTGCTTCTAATTATACTTCTTGATGGGCTCCAAGCTCTGTCTGCCTGCTTGGCCACCAGCTACCTTCCTCCTCTCTGCTCCCCAGACAGGAGTGGAATGCCTGTGGGCTACAGGAGTGGGTCTGTGGTTTATCTTTGCCCAAAGGGACTGAGTTTTCATCCCACAGGTCTGCTCTTCCCTGCCTGGCCATCCCAGCTGGGAGTGACTCCTGCTCCCTCCTGAGAGCCTGTGGCCACTTGGTAAGATGGGCTGGAGAAATTTCAAGCCTGGAGGAACTTTAGAGCTAAATGTGTGATTCCTTCGGTGCCTTTTCTTGAGAGGTAAGTCTTCTACTTGCTGTGCATTTCTCCTCAGCTTGCTGGAGACAGGGCTATAGGACCATGCACAGGAGGAGTCTGAGTCTGAGCCCCCACTGCACAGGGGGCTCAGCAAATACCCGCTGGTTAATCAATTAGTATTAACTTGTAATTGGTATTAATTCATGTGGCACAGGGATTACTAAATGGAGTTTCTCATCTGAGAGTGGCATTAGGAAAGCAGTGGAAAGGGCAGACCCTAGAGTCATTGTCTGCCCCCCCAAAGTATGTTGTTCGGCAAGTTACTTCACCTGCCTATGCCTCAGTTTCTTCATCTGTAAAATAAGGCTAATAATAAAGTGTGTCTGTCTCTTTGGGTGGTAATGGGGGTAAGTTGATTAATTCTTGTAAAAGGGCTCAGCAGCAGCTAGCCACATCAACTCAGCAACGCGCTCCTGTTCAGGCTTTGGTGGAGTCCGTGTGTTTTTACCATGCACTTACTCTGTTTGCTTCTACCACAGAAGAGATGAGCAGGACGGGAATAGAGAGGATCTGGGGCTAGGCCCAGGGCTGTGTGCTCACAGTGCTGAGGACAGCAGAAGAGCTTGACCTCTGCACTAGGCCCTGGCTCTGGTGGGTGCCCTGGGGAGCTGCATCTGGGGAACATCCTCTCTAGGGGGCAGATGCCCTGGCCAACCTTGGTATCTCCTGGCTTCATTTCCTGGGGCTGCTGTAATAAGTGACCCTAAACTGGGAGCTTAAACATAGACATATCCTCTTACTGTTCCGGGGGCTGGAAGGCCGAGATCCTGGTGTGACAGGGCCGTGCCCTCTGCAGGCTCCCTCAGAGGCTCCTCCCTGCCCCCTCTAGTGTCCCTGGGCTGTGGCTACAGTTCCCCAGTCTTTGCCCCCCATGTCACCTCCTCTCCTTAGGACACCAATTACTGGACTTGGGCCCACCCTGCTCCATGATGACCTCATCTCCATCTTCATCTCCATTACATCAGCAAAGACTCTACTTCCTTTTTTAAGGCTATATTCTGAGGCTCTGGGTAGACATGAAGTTCCAGGGACACCATTCAACGTGGGCCATGAGAATGTTCCCTTCTTCTTTCCCATTCTGAGAGAGTGAGGACCTGGCCTTCAGCCTGGGTATCCTAATTTCTCTGGAGAGCAATTCCTGCCTGCTCATCCTGGCACCAAGCCCTGGCTCTTCCCCTTCCTGGGATATGGAATGTCCCAGACTGCACCAGGTGCTGAGTGCCCAGAGGCAGCAGCAGCTGGTGGAAGTGTAAAGTGATGCCCATCCCAGGCCAAGGTGCAAACCCTATGGAATCAGATGTCCTCAAGTTCACCAAGCTCCCAGGATAAAGAGCATGGAGAGACATAGGTGGGAAGAGTCACAGCTATCTCACCTGCAGCTCTGTCTCACCTGGGTCCAGCTCTGACCAGCAGCCAGGACCCAGGCCCAGCACCTCCCATCTCCTGGTTCCTGTCCTGGAGCTACATTCTCCATCTGCAGGGTGAATTCTTATGTCTGAGACAGCCCTGTCTCCATGAACTGAAGGTTTGCGTCTCCAGTAGTTCATATGTTGAAAACCTAATCCTCAGTGGTAGTGTTAGGAGGTGGAGTCTTTGGGAGGTGAGTAGGTCATGAGGATGGGACCTCATAGATGGGATTCATGCCCTTATGAAAGTGGCTCAGAGAGCTCTTTTCTGCCATGGTCACCCGAAGGAGGCCCTCTCAGAACCCATCTGTACCACACTCTGATCTTAGGTGTTCAGCCTCCAAACCTGAGAGAAACAGCCACCCAGTCTATAGTCCTTTGTTGAATTAGGTCGGGGGTAGGAACTCAGTGAAAAATTGTAGTAATGAAAATCCAAAGTCTACATCATTCACCTGCTAAATCCATTCATTCTAGATTCATTTTCTGAGGCCTTCAATCAGGTTCCCAGCTGACCTCAGTGTAGACCAGAGCTTCCCTTTTTCAAAACCCTGTGAGCAGGGGTCCTCAAACTTTTTAAACAGGGGGCCAGTTCACTGCCCCTCAGACTGTTGGTGGGCCGGACTACAGGCTCCGGGACGAGTTGGCTGCTAAGCAGGACAGGCAGCAGTGGCAAAAACACCCGGCGGGCTGGATAAATGTCCTAGGCAGGCTGTAGTTTGAGGATACCTGCTGTGGAGTCTCAGAGGATGGGAATGGGCCTCTAAGGACTCACAACACAGACTTGGGGACACCACACTTGAGTCACGATGCTTCCTTTTGCCAAGGGCTGCACATCTGTCTGACCTTTAGGTTGAGGTCTCATCCAAATCTCATGACTACTCAGCAAGGGAAGCGTTATTATCCCCACTTAATAGCTGAGAAAACTGAGGCCAGTAGGCTAAGTGATTTCCTCTATCACACAGCAAAGGTGGAAGTTCCTGCTCCTTGCTCAGCATCTGCAGTGACAACGTGCTGTCACTCCCTACACCTCCTCCTGGTCCCTGCTCCAGGCACCCCATTGTGTGGTCCATCCCCATTTATTAGCAGCCAGCAGGAAGCAGGCCAGGGCTGCCGCTGCCACGTGGGGGCGTGGGGGTCCTCAGGCCCTTGCCCTGCTGGCTCTGGAGTTTCCTCGGCCCTTAGCAGGCTTGCTTTCTCATCCTCCCCCAGAAGAGAGGTGGCTTTTTAGACCCCAAAGTGGGACCACCAGGAGGGGCCACGGGGTGGCCACATGGGCTCCCGATGTGGACACCATTAGGCCTAATTGCTGGATGCCGGCTTTGAAGGACATAGCCCTGTCTTTGGGCTCAGGCAGGGCCTACCTCTACCTGTCATCAGTAATTGAGGGTAAATTAATATTTACTAAGCAGAGTCTCACAGAGCGGGGTGGCCCTGAGAAACCAGGGGACATGCCAGCCGAAGCCTCTGGCCCCTCTCCCAGCTTCTGCTCTGTCGACAGCTCGTGGGACCTGAGCAGAAACCTGATCCACAGCTAATTGCTGGGGGCAGCCCTTCTCAGAGTCCTCCTGCCCCAACTTCTCAGCTCAAAGTGTTTCACGTGCCCTCGGAGACACATCAAAGGAGCTGGAGGAAGCCCCTCAATACCCCATTTCCCTCTCACACCCCTCCCACAGGACCAGAGCGGCCCCTGGCCCCCACACCACTGGACAGGGGTTTTCTAAAGTCTGCAGCATTTTGTTTCAACCCCATGGCCCTCTGTGAGGGACATGTTGCATCTCCATTTTTCCGACCAAAAGATTGAATCTCAGAGAGGTTAAACAAGTCATTTAAGGTCTCACAGCTGGTTAGTGCAGAGCTTAAGTTTGAAACCAGACTTCTCTAGTTTCCTGGGGCTGCCATAACAAAGCACCACAAACTGGGGGGCTTAAAACAATAGACTCTGGGGGACAGAAGCCCAGGTGTCAGCAGGCTGCTGTCCCTAAGACTGGGCAGAATTCTTCCTGACTTCTGCCAGCTCCTGGTGCTTTCTGGCAATCCTTGACATTCTTGGCTTAGAGCCTCAACAGTCTGTCCTCTGTCCTGTGTGTCAGGGTCCAGATGGCCTCCTCCTCTCTGTGTCTCTGCGTCCAAATTCTTTTCTTCTTCTCAGGACACCAGTCATTGGATTTAGGGGCCACCCTAATCTGGGATGACTCATTTTAACTTAATGTCATCTGCAAAGACCCTATTTCCAAATAAGTTTCTGATCATAGGTGTGGAGTGTTAGGACTTCTCACCCCCCAACTTTCAGGGAAATTTGCCAGACTTTCTGGGCTTTTCTCATCTCTAGGAGGGGGGAGTAGTGGAAGTGACTGGGAATGAAATACGTTAGCCTTCCCTGGGCCTCAAGATATTAGGGCCCTTCCTTTCTCATGTCTGGGACTGTATACCACCGTCTTCAACATGGGTGACATCTGCTACAGTCCCTGGGACTCCCTCTCTGGAGCCTGCTACTTGAGCTGCCTTCAAGGTGGGTGGCCCTGGACCCTCTGAGCCTCAGCCTCACAGGCTAGGGGTTAAGTAGCTGCCCCAGGGCACAGAGTCCTTGGTGGCAGGCTGGACAAGGAACAGGGGTCAGCTGACCCTAAGCCAGAGCTCTTTACAAAAGCAAGTTCAGAAGAAAGCTGGCCTCCTTATCCGGCCAAAGCTCTGTTAGGTGAGTTTTGCAGAGAGGCACCTGGAGACCTGGGGGTGCCACAGGAGCAGGGCCTGGCGCTGAAGGCAGCTTAGTGAGGAGGACACTTTAACTGCAGAGGTGTCAGGGATGGGGCCTTGCAGGGTGGGGATCTCCTGCTGCAGACCCTCAGGTAGGGTGCCCTGGGGTATCATGTAGGGTCCCTTCCAGCCACAACCACTGGTGGCCCTGGACCACCTCCCCTGCCCACAGCAGACATGGGTAAGCCACTCTGCTCTCTGACCCAATGCACCTAAAGGTGGCCCTGAGCCACAGGCCAGACTCTCTGGATGCAGCACCCCAGAATCCCAGCATTGGCTCACAATGCCTCCTCAACCCCTCCTGGTGCACACCGCCCAGCACCTTGCCCTGACATCTGGCACTGGCAGGGTCAGTATGTACCCCCTGTGTGCAGGGAGACGGACATCTGAGGAGGGTCAGCAGGCAGCAGGGGTCAGAAGGTGGTAGGGGGCAAGAAAGAACTGCTAGGCCCTCCTGGTCCCCCCTCACTGAGCACATGTGGGAACAGGCACAAGATTGCTCAGCGCTGAGGGCCCTATCAGACTGCCTCCATCACACCAGGGTGCCATTGTGTAGCTTTCTAAGCATAGCCCTCGAGGGCCCCTCAGGTTCTCCACCTGTCAGCCCATCCTGTGAACTGGTGGGGCTGCATCTCACCCTTCATCTTATTTCCACTGCAGGCCCCGCTGGGTACGGGTTCCAGGCTCCCGCCCTGCTCAGGAAAGATCATGAATAGTTCGTTTCTTTAGTTTGATAGAGAAATTAACTGGTGGCCTCTGATACTTCTGTCCATCTGTTTCTATCCCTGTGTTCATCTACCAGCAAGGATCTATCTTTTGCCTCATTCTAGAAGAGGTGAGCAAAGAAAGTCATGCAATATGCCAAGGCAACATGAGGAGACAGTTACAGGGTGGAGGCCACAGGAAAACCGGACAAGGAGAAACAAACCCCAATAAATAACATTTGGCCTGGACCTCTGCTCAGGGGAGCTGAAAATACAGCTTTGAGGGTTCTCATAGCCAAGGCAATAAATCCACAAGAAAAAAACAGAGGCTGATCAGCCATTCATGACCCTGACACCCAAACGGGGGACATAGAAAGAGTCCTCCATGGCATAAAAGACCCCATACAGTGGCCACCAAGGGAAGGAGTGCCTGGCAGTCACTGGACTGGAGAATGTCGACCATCTCAGCTCTGCACACAGAGTGCTGGTGCCATTCTCTCCTCTGGTGGAAGGATAGCTCAGCCAGCTGGGTGGGTCTACAGGGTGGAGTGTGGTGCTTCACAGGGAAGGAAGCACAAGAACAGGTGAAGTATGTCACAGGCACTGTGTGCTGGCCACGGGGCCACACCTCCCAACTGCAGGGAGGGACCAAAGCCAGTGGGTCCCCAGAGGGGCCAGACCTTCACCCAAGCTCATCCATAAGGCTCTCAGGCAGGCCCAGAGCTCCCTGCTCCTCCCAGCTTGCCCAGCTGGAGCTGAACTCTCCCCAGATGGGCCAACCGGGCATCTGAAGTCACCCCATAAATTCTCACAACAACCCTTAAGTGAGAGTGTCAATCCCACTAAACAGATGGACAGGTTGAAGCAGTGCAATAACTGGGGTGATTAGCAGAGGAGCCAGTGTTCATGTCCTCATCAGGCGACCTCCAGAGATACTGAGATATTACATGACTGTCATTTTGTAAAGAAATCAACCTGAGTATCATGTGGACAGCAAAGTAAACCAAAGGAGGCCCATGCACAGATAGAAGGAGTAGAGACAGGCCTGGGCTTCTTTGGCTGCCTCACTCTCCATTGGGCTTGTCCCAGTGCCTTGGCCCCACCCAGGGCCTGGCCTCCACCCTTAGGGTCCTGCAGTATCACCACTTCTGGTGACATGTCTCCTCAATGGCCATATTCCTGGGAGGAAGAAAGGGCTGGGCCTTGGGAACACCCACCTAGTGCCAGGCTTATGCTGGCACTTCTCTTTTTATTTTTTTGAGACAGAGCCTCAAGCTGTCTCCCTGGGTAGAGTGCCATGACATTGCAGCTCACAGCAACCTCCAACTCCTGGGCTCAAGCGAGTCTCCTGCCTCTGCCTCCCAAGTAGCTAGGACCACAGGTGCCCGCCACAACACCCAGCTATTTTTTTGGTTGCAGCCGTCATTGTTGTTTGGCGGGCCCAGGCTGGATTTGAACCCGCCACCCTAGGTGTATGTGGCTGGCGCCTTAGCCGCTTGAGCCACAGACACTGAGCCTATGCTGGCACTTCTCACATGGCAGTGACTCTATCCACCAAACTCTTGTTGGCGCTGAGATTCACCTGATGGTGCACCTGTCCCCACAGACTCTACATGCCAGTAAACTTCCAGTTTCCGGAAGATGCCATCTCTCCCTCTGCCCAGCTTTTGCCTGAGCCTTCCCCTCTGCCTTCCTTCATCCCCACCTTCCTCCCAGAGGTACCTGCTCCTCCACTGGGTCTGGACTTAGGGGTTATATCTAGGGAAAGGGGAGGGGCCCTGCCACCTGCTACTGACCTCTGTGCTTCCCTGGCATAGCCAGGACCTTGACAGTAGGCACTGTCCAGGCCTGGTCCCACAGATTTTACCTATTCCATACACGTGACCTCATGGGGCATGGTGCCATTCTGGGGACAAGCAGGGCAGGTGTGGCCTAGTGAGGACCCGACAGGACTATCTTAGCCAGGAAGTGCCCTCTGTCTAGATGCCCATCCAGAGTCCATCCAGTGTCTGCCCTTGTTTCTATTCTCTGGAGACGCATGGCCTCCTCCCTGTTCCAGTAAATTCTACCTGGTCCCTTCCCACCTCCCAGGGTCAGCGTTCCACCATCTCCCCACCATCTCCTCTGACAACTGAGCTGGCTCTCAGGCAGCAGCTCTGGGAACATTGGCTGTGTCGACCTCAGAAGCCCATGCAACATCCCCACAGCTGGTGAGTAGATTGTGCAAGAGGAGTGATGTGAATTCTGCAGCTGCACAGTGAGCCAGGGCCAGGG
The DNA here is from genome assembly GCF_000181295.1 of Otolemur garnettii. Taxonomy (NCBI): domain Eukaryota; kingdom Metazoa; phylum Chordata; class Mammalia; order Primates; family Galagidae; genus Otolemur; species Otolemur garnettii. Next base: position 2,113,572 of record NW_003852541.1, on the reverse strand, counting down.
CTTGGTGGGGGACCAGGGCCCCCTCCAGTCTCCTTCACTAGAAGAATGATCTTGAATGACTGTGAGGGCCCTCCCTTCCAGGGTCTCAGTGTCCACATCTGAACAATGGGAACCTGGGCCCCTCAGACCCACTGCAACACAGGGACAGTTCGTGGTCTCGTGGGAGCTAGGTGTCACCTAAACAGGATGAAGGCAGAGGATTTTGGTTTCAGCAGGCAGAGATTCACCCCATGATGTTTTTTCTTCATGCTCACCCAAAAGACACAAAACAAATGAACCAGTAGAGGGTGAAAATGGATAACAAACTCCAAGCCAGGCCTCAGCAGGCCCCCCGGGCAGCAGGCCCCTTGGAGGTTTATGGCTGACCACTCACATGTCCTACGGCTGGGCTCCTGGAAGTTGTCCGAGGGATGCCCTTGAGTCTGGCCACAGTGACCTCTGACCCTGAGCCCATGACCGGCGTGGCTTAGACACCCCACATGAGACCCTCCTGGGAGAGGCTTTTTGTCTCTAATCCAGAGCTGAGAGCATCTCGGGAGCTGCCCAGGCCACACCTGCAGGAGTAGGGAGCTGGTGGTTGCCCCTGAACCCCACCACTGAGGGTGTTTGCACTCGGTCCTTCCCTCTCCCCTCCCCTGGGCCTGAAGGGACCTGCCTGAAGGCAGGGCCCCCAAGTGCAGAAGGCAGAAGGGGGATGCTGGTGATCTCTGTGCCCTGAGGCACTACTGGGGTGGGTGGAGAGGGTGGAGGGACAGGCCCCAAGACGCCCCAAGAGAGAACAGCGTCTGTCTCTTTTCTAAGGATGTGGCAACCATGTTCTTCAAAGCCATGTCTGACCTGGAGTCAAGGGGGGCTGCTGAAGTGGGCCTCCCTCTTTCCCCATTCCAGCTTCACCCCATCCTCCTGATTTAGGGGAAGGTGGTTCAGAGTCCTGGCATGCCCAGAAGCTAGCTCTGGCCAAATCTCAGGACATCGCCCTGAAACGCCTCCCTTAAACTTCTGAAGCCTTCTTCCAGGGCCGCGGGCAAGCCTGGGGGTCTGCAGAGAAATAGCTGGTCCTTAACACCCCATCTGGTAACAGTTTCTCCCTCTCTCCTCCCTCCCTTCCCCCTTTTCTCTGTTGGTCTCTCTCTCCCTCCCTCCTTCCCTCTCTCTTACACACATACAAGTTGACTCTTAACACAATTGTTTCAAGAAAAAGTCTGTACATAAAAAATTTATGGTGCAATGTGCATCAACTCCATTGGACAAGATAATTTTTGTCTCTTCCTCTCCTCCCGCCTTCAGGTTGGGTCCACACCAAGGTCTGGGACACACCCCCCCACCCCACCCCCACACCCCCGCTCTGCAGCCGCTGCCTGCACCATGGAGGGGCCGCCTGCACCATGAAGGGGGCGCCTGGGCAGGAATTGCCCAGCAAGGCCTCGCGAGGTTAATGTGATCTGCGTCTTGAACTCGCCTCCCCCACCCGAGCGCCAAACTGGTCTCCTCCTCGAGAGGAATTCGATCGGATGTTAATCCTCTCCACATGTAGAATATTCCAGATAGCCCCAAGCTCACGGTGCCTTTTGAACTTGTGAACAGAAATTGATTCAAGGTGACGAATTTGTAATCAGTTTATGATTGATGGGCCGCATTTCCAGAAAGGCAGCTCCGTGTCCCTTCCTCCTTCCCGGGAAGCAAATGTGTTTCACTTTATCTCCCCCATCTCAGGACCCGGAGGACCAGGAGAAAGAAAATAAAGTCAACTGCAATATTTAACTTGTGTTAGAACAGATGCCACTTAATTAAGGGATCAGTGGGAAGGAAGTGCTAAAATGGAGCTTTGGCTGCCCCCTCCCCAGCCGGACAGAGGGCAGATCGGATGTTAAACTATTAGTGTGATTAGACGAATAATGACTTTGGAACTAATTTCACTGGATTGGAAAGAGAGCAGGACAGGATGAAAATAGAAACATCTGCTTGAATATTCTAATTTCAAAGGATAATTGCAAAATGCCCGCTCAGGTTGTTCCCCCATCCCTGTCACTCCTTCTTTCTTTCTTTTTTCTTTTCTTTTCTCAATCAAAACTACCTTGAAGTGACTGAGTTCAGACCTAGCAAAGTTCAGCTGGGAAAGTTCTCAGGGTGAGAAGGCTGGAAGTGCCATCCAGACACACATGGGAGGAGCCCAGAGGGGCCGGGGGACACATAGCCTAAACCAGTGACAGGCAAGAGAAGGGGTCCCAGTGGCAGGTCTGCCGGGGCCCCTGCCTGTGGGGATGCTGGCCAACAGGAGCGATGGCCTGAACCTTCTCAGAGTTCTCTGAGAATCTGCTGTAAGCCCACACCCTTTGTGGGAAAAGAGCACACACCTGGCCCAAGAACCTTTCTGGAGGTTCTTAGGCCCAGTAAATTGCGCCCTCTCCCACACCCTTCCCTGAAGGCTAGCCCAGCCTGTTGTTTCCAAGCAGCACTCCAGAAAACACACACAAGAACAAACCTTGATTTGGAGCATTTGCCAATGAATGTGGTGTAAATGATCCCCACATGGCTGACTTCCAACTGGCATGCTGCTCTCACCGGAAGGGCCAGGCCAGTTCCACACACCCCCACTTGCAGGCTTCTGGCCCAGATGTCCCATGCCCAGGGCGCCTTTCCTGCCCTGTCCTGCCCTACCTGGGAAATGTCTGGGGTTCCTCTAGGGTCCGTCCCCTGGCCTCAGATCATGCTGGGGCCTCCTGAGTCATGGACCCTCTGGCAGGACTGTGCCACCTCAGCTCCCTCCTCCCTCAGGAGTAGTGCACACAGGCACTAAAGCGGCACCTCCCTCAGGGCGGCATATCTAATTTCTAAGCCAAGCCATCTCCATCCTTGGCCTCCTCCACCGTTCTTGTCCTCCCCTTCTCTCTGCGTTTTTGGTCATCTCACAGCCGTTTTTCCAGCATCCCCTGGGTGCTGGACAGACTGCACTGGGAACTGTGCCAGGCACCAGGGACACTAGGGAGAGGCCCTAGTGGGTCTAGAGGCCCACACTGGCTGTGTGGGCCTCACCTGCAAGTGGATGGAAAGATGCCCTGAGAGCCTCTTGGGGGGCAGCAGGAGGAGGCTTGATCTGGAGGGGGAAACCGGGGGTCCTTGAGAGGGAACATTCCAGGGGCCTACCCTAGGAACAGGGTCCCAGGGGAAAGAGGCTCTAGGTAGCAGGGTGGCAGGGAGGATAGTGTGCTCCATAAAGCTCAGACCAGCCCTGACGCCAGACTCCATGGGGCTGGGGGGCTGCCTGCTGGACAAAGCCCCTGGGGCCACTTCCTTCTGAGCCCTCGGGGCAGAAGGTGGGGACACAGGGAGACCCTGCAGGGACTTGAGGAGGTGGGGACTCCTGGAATGACACTTTGAGTTACAGTTCATTTTTGAAAAGACAGCATATACATGGCCACAGTGCAGAAGTCCAAAGGCACAGCAGGGAAGAGTGAGTGTCCCCTGTCCCCCGACCTGCAGCCACCCTTTCCAATCCCTTGGTGCAGCCTCTGTCCAGAGACAGCCTTTCAAAAGCAGACGTGTGTGAATCCTGTCCCTATTCCTATGGCAGACCCCACATACTCTACACCTTATTTTTCTGTCCTCACATGTGTGCCTACATTTGTGTGTGTTCACATGTGTGAATTGTGTATAGATGTGTTCCAGAGACAGGATAGGACAATACATAGGGCTTGCCCCAGGGCCATGGTAGAAGGCGTGAACATGCATTCGGCCAGACCCCAGGGATGGACGTGCAGGCCGCCTCAGTCTAAGTAACTGAGAACCCAGGGATCTGCGTGGTGTGAGAGTCAGAATCCCTGGAGGGGAACCTGCTGGTCAGAGGTGTAGATAGACCCACACACTCAGGACACGGCGGCATTTGGAGAGTCACAGAGGAGGGAGAACTAACTGAGGGTCGTAGCCTCCCTGACAATGTGGGCACTGAGTCCAGGGCTCTCTGTCACTGTCCATATCCATGGGCCTGCAGCCGGGCAGGGGCTCCCCTCCCAATACTTCCCTGCCCTCCAACATATGTGAAGGGCAACCTGACCCCTTCTGTGTCCCCACCCCTCTGCACTGTCCCTGAGTGCCCGTCTATGCCCTGCCAGCCTCAGCACCAAGCCAGACTAGGTGGCTGAGAAGAGGCATTTAGAGACACTCACAAGGGTACCAGGGTCTGAGAAGAGCCGTGTGGCCACCCTTCTTGTCTCAGCAATGCTTTCAGACCAAGAGAAGCAGGGGGCCTGCAGGCTTGTGGCAACTTCCAGAAGGTCAGCAAATATTGAATAAACACCCACAGCTAACGCCATCTCTGTCCTTCAGAGCAGGGGCTGTCCAAGAAGGGAACTGGTTTGCAGGAAGCAGAGAGGCAGTGCAGACAGAGAGACTCAGTAAAGGTCTGGACACATCTGGAAATGCCTGGGATTGTGGCTTCACATCCTGGTTCCGTCACTAACTTGCTGTATGGCTCTGGACAAGACATTTCATCTCCCTTGGTCCTTAGGGCAGTGGCTGGATGATCTGTAAGGTTCTCGCAGCCATGGGATCAAGACACCTTAAAAGCCTGAAGCCTGAGAATGGACAGGCAGAGGGAGGGTCTGACCTGCTCCTTGGGCAAGTGCTCAGCAGAGACCAGGGCTGGGGGCTGTCAGGGGACCCTGGAGCAGGAGAAGCAGAGAATGTCCCAATAAACCACAACTTCTCCAACCGGCAGGCACAGGGCCAGGAGCTGCTTTTTTAATTAATTGCAAAATCTATGGCTTTTTTTCCTTTTTATTGAAGCAAAGTCTCACTCTATTGCCTGGGGTAGAGTCCAGTGATGTCATAACTCACAGCAACCTCGAACTCCTCGGATCAAGCAATCCTCTTGCCTTAACCTCCTGAGTGCCTGAGCTGGGACTACAGGCACTGCCACAACACCAGGCTAGTTTTCCTATTTTAGTAGAGACAGGGTCTTGCTCTTGCTCAGGCTGATCTGGAACTCCTGAGCTCAAGCAATCTACCCGCCTGTCAGAGAGCTAGATTACTGGTGTGAGCCACTGTGCCTGGCCAAAATTTGTGGTTTTAAATAAAAGGACAGATGCAGACACTTTCAAAAACATATTTACCATGTGATCCAACAATTTTATTCCTAGGTATGTAGCCAAGAGAAATTAAAGCACATATACACAAAAAAAATTGTATACAGATGATTATAACACCACTATTCGTAATAGCCAAGAAGGGAATGGACACACACATTGTGGTCTGTGCAAACAGGGCCTGTCAGGGATAAAGTCCTGACACCTGCAGAAACACAGATGAACCCTGAGAACATGCCGCCGAGGACAGAGGGCAGTGACAGGAAGCTACGCATTGTCTGCTTCCATTTGTACGTAACACCCACAATGACAGAAAGTGGATTAGGGTGCTCTGGAGAGACGGTAGCCAGAGGGCATGGAGTTCTCTTTGAGGTGCTGAAATGTTCTAAAATCATTTGCAGTGATGGTGCACACATTTATGAACACAGTCGTCTCCCCTTATCCTTGGGGACATGTTCCAAGGCCCCGGGTGGACACCGGAAGCCTGGGAATGCACTGATGCCCAGGTACAGGTTGTGTTTTCTCACTGTGACAGCTACTAAACAGTACAGGTGGGTGAGGAGGGAGCGAGGAGACCAGGACAAAGGGAGATTCATATCCCGGACCAGACCCTACAAGGTTTCATCACAATACTGAGAGGGGTGTGCAATTTAACACATATGAATTGTCAACTTCTGGAATTTCCCATTTAATATATTCAAACTGGAGTTGCCCACTGAAATCCCAAAAGTGAAACTGCATTCAGGGAAAACTACTGAAAAGCCACTGAATTTACAAAGTCCATAGTTATCAGTTCTGTTTTCCGGGTGAGGAGCCAGGGCCAGCTGCTGCCCCCGCCCCCAAGCCAGTGAGACCCTTTGTCTGTGAACCTGAGTGCGTCCCCAGGACTGTGGTCTCACCCAGAGTCCTGCTCAGAGCCTGGCCCAGCACTGATGGTGAGCACACCCTGGGACAGTGAAGAAGGACGTGAAATATGGGTCACTAAGTGTCCATTGGATCCATCATCCAACCAGGGACACTCTAAAGAGATAGGCTGGTCCAGCTGTGGCCACCAGGGCTTCCTTGAACACACTGGGATGTGGGTCAGCCCAGGACAGAAGAGCATCTGGCCAGCACTGCAGGGGAGGGGATTCCCTGAGCAGTCTGAGAGGCCTTCCTGGTGGAGCAGGCACTTGTCCCGGGCTCTCTGGGGAAGCAGACCTGAGATGTTCAAGTCACTCGCCCTGGTAAGAGGGGAACCGGAGAAGGCCTGTGACTCCTGTGACTCCAGGAAGTCACTTGCTCCCCACCTCTCAAGGATGCCCTTTGCTCCTCTGTGCAGGGAGGAGGAGACTCACACATCTGGGATCCAGGGGATGACACATGAGTGCTCCTCTTCACCCCTGGCCCCCAACCCAGGTTTGCAGCTGATTAAATTGGCCATTAAAAAGAAAACTGGATTCTAAAAGGTTTATAAAAACTGTCTCCCTTCCTTCATGTAGAGAGCATTTGCATTAACAGAGTGGCAGACTAGGGAGGAGGCACAGGCTGCCACAGGCCTGAGACAGGATTACTTTGTCTGTGAAGAAGGGTGGTGGGCATGCCTGTGTGCACTCATGAGTGTGTGTGCACATGTACGTGCATGTCTATCTGGTGCATGTGTGTGTTTGTGTTGTATGCATGTGTACACATATGTACACGTGATGCTGCATGTGTGCACACATGTCACGTGGATGGAGAGAAAGCTCCTGAACACATTGGCTCCTTCCCTCCTCCCTGGAACTGCTATCTTGATTTCTCTGTGACACTTACACACTATGTGCAGGTGGTCGCAGTGCTTTGCTCGGGAACATGAACATGGTCCTTAATGGAGGTAGAGACTGCCACATCTGGTCTTTCAAACTAGCCTCACAGCCATGCTCCCTGGCAGGCAAGGTGGGTGTTATTTCCTCTCACCAATTTTCAGCGAAGAAAACCAGGGCCCAGAGAGGGCAAAGCACCTTCCTAGCGTCCCAGGGCGGGGGAAGGCTGGGCCAGGAGCCGTCAGATCACAGATGCCTGGGCTGTGCCTCCTCCCTAGAGGCAAACTTTCCCTTGGCCCTGGACCACTTCACAACCAGAGGCCAAGCTGCTGTCTAGGGAGAGGGCGTCTCACCCCCAACCCTGCATTCCTAGGCTGCTGCCTGCCCAGCCCCACAGCCCCTTTGAAGTCAGCCCTTGAAATCTGACCAGGCCCAGGGTCTGGGGCTGCTCCTGCCTCAGGAAACTGGCTGCTGCTCCAAGGGCAGTTCTGGCGGGAGCCAGGCAAGGCCCCTTGAGGCTCAGAGGTAGGAAGCACCTGCCTGCAAGGGCTTGTGGTGGTGGCAGCAGCTCTCAGGCCCTTGTCCAGGGAGCCTCTGCCTGGGACAGCTGTGCCCCCCAACCTGAGTCTGTACTCTTGCCCATTTGCCCCACTGGCTGCTCCCCTCTCAAATGCCTCCACTGCCAGCTCAAGTTCTGGCTTCTGGCCACCCCATGCCCTGTGGGGCTCTCATCCCAGTGGTTGACCCCTTCCCCGCTGGGGAATGCTCTCCCTTCCCAAGAGCTCCACTTGGTCCTGGCCACTTCTCCCTCCTCTCCTTCATCTATTTCCAGCAGTTCCTGGGGGCTCCATCCCAGTCCCTCCTCTCCTACTCTCCCATCACCATGGGCCAGCTTGTCCTTCCTCAAGATGTCAACCCTACTGGACATCTGCCCAGTTCCAGCTGTCTCCTGGACATCTTCTACCCTGACATCCCACCGGCCTCTCAAGCTGAAATGCCCCTCATCACCTCTCCTCCCCAGGCCTCCGCACCTCCCGCAGCATCCCCAGTCTACCTTGCATTCCCATGTGGTCCCCAAGTTCCGTGGCCCCACTCCTCCATCCGTGGGTCTTGCTCCCACTTCCCCCACTTCTTCCACCTCGCCGGAATCCGCTCTCGGGCATGTTGTTTTCTGACTACAGTGAAGAGGTCTGTAAGCAGACAAAGCTCTGGCAACAAAAAGAGGGACAGCTTTTAAAACATGCTTAGAGGCACCAGCCCATCCCAGGACCCTAGAGTGGAGATGGCACGGTCCCAGGAGGACAACCGACACAGAGAAGTGAGCTCACCATCATCTCCTTTCCTTCTGAGGCCTGTGCCAAATCTTTAATCTTAAACCAGGAAGACAGCTGCCCAAAATCAGTGTGAAGTTTTCCTGTCACAGTCCTAAAAAGAAAAAGGTCGATGGTTAAGGTCCACAAAAGAGTAGGAATCACAAAAACACCTCAAGTTCTCAGCAGAGTCCCCTGAACCGTTCGCTCTAGAAGGGAGGCGGCCTTGAGGGAAAAGCAAGATTTGCAAAGAATGAAACGCAGGCCCAAGTTCCCCGTTCCCTAATTAGAGTAAAGTTAGCTGCCCTATGCTGGTCACCCACCAGAGCATGAAGTCAAACCTTTCTGGAGGAATATAACACCACCCAGAACCTCTATCATTTGTTATTCACAATGTCTCACGTCCAATTAAAAGGTACCAAGCAAAGTTAGAAGTAGAGTCAATCGAGGAAATAAACAATAGAAAGGGACTCACAGACGACCCCAAGATCGCAGTTACAGACTCATAATTTAAAATAAATGTGATTAATGTGCTCATGAAAATAGAGGTCATCACGGGGAATTTTAGGAGGAAAAAAGGAACTCAGAATTCACAGAACTGAAAATTCTGAAAATTGAAATTAATAACTCAGTCAATGGATGTGCCCATACAGTGGGCTGAGCAGAAGAAAAGTTAACAAATGGTAAGTGAGGGGAGTGGGAAAGATCACAAAAAAGGAGAGCAAAAAGGATGGCAGATGTAGACGAGAGCAAATTACACAGAATGTGTGATTTAACACTGTGTGTGTGTGTGTATATCTCTTTATATATGAAGGGATAAAATGGTCAAACCTGAGTGGTGTGAGCGTCTTAGGACTGAAGGAGAGGGAGCAGAGCAAGATTTGAAGAAATACTGGCTGAGAATTTTCCAAAATAGAAGAAAAACATCAAACTGCTGATTTAAGCAGCATGAAAAACCCTAAGAAGGGCATAAGAGAGCCGTGTGGAAGCCGTGGAACCACTAATAACAAGAGAGAAAGAGAAAATATTAAACACAAAACACATTACGAAAGAAGACACACTGCATTCAACGGGCAACAGGAAGGGTGGCAGCTGATTATTCAACAAGAACAAAGTCTTCTCTAAAAAGATGAAGGAAAAGCTTTGTAAGGTCAGAATTCTCTCTACTCAGTCAAAGATCTTCAGAATCAAGCAAAATAAAGACATTTCTTGATAAACTTAGTAGACCTGTAGTAAAATAAATATCAGACTGAGGCATCAGGTAGAAGGGAGATAATTCCAGATAGAAACACAGAATTACAGAAATGAATTGAAGCAGCAGAGAGGGCAAACAGCAGGAACCCCGAGGAAAGATGGATTATACAAGCAATGGTTACTGCAACATAGACAGAAGTAAGATGCCCACAGCAACACAAAAACCAGGAAAAGGGTGAACGGAGTTTAAGTGCTCTGAAATCCTGGCACTCACTTGGTGAAAATGCTGGTTCATGTTTGGCTTTAATAAACCACGAATGGTATTGATCATCAATATCATTGACCAGAGTCAAATAACTAATAAGTGGGAGAAGGGGAAATATTGACCTAAAATACTTAATAATTTAATAGAAGGGAATAAAGAAGTGGGGAAAAATGGTCAAAACAGGTTGGACAAAGGGGAATAAAAGCGAAGGTGGTAGATACAACACAAACCTTAATAATTACAATAAATAGGAATTGGTTGGTTCATACTTGAAAGGCAGAGACAGGCAGACCATACTGAAGCACAGAGAATACTGGTGTTCTCAGGGCAGGCCACAGGTCAGTGTGAGGGTGCTCAGGTGTTCCAAACGGGAACAGAGCTGGTGATTGCACCATGGGCCTAGAATCCTGGGGGGCGGCAAGAACTCTGCTGGTGACACAGTAGACCCCAATTGAGCAGCTGCTCCTCCAGGGGCCCTGGGAGGACTCACCGGTGAACAAGCCTCTGGGTAAAGGAAAAGTGGCTGTGCCACCGCTGTGAAGGCTCAGGCCACCCTGCTCTCCTGGGAGATCAGACATCGCTCCTGGGCAGGGAAAGCCTGGAGGCGGCTCATCCATGCTGGGGCCTCCTTGGATACAACAGCCCTGCTCCCTACAGTACACCCCCTCTAGATATCAGCCCCAGAGGGAGATAATATCACCCCCATTTATAGATAAGGAAACTGAGCCTATGAGAGAGTAAGGAATAAGTAAGGGAATAAGTAAGGGTTATGTTTGCACAGCTGGTCAGGATGGGACCAGAGCTCAGGAGCTGAGGGCCGGCAGGGTGTCCCACTGTAAGCCTGATCACTGCCAACCTGGCTCCAACCAGCCTCCATGACCCAAAACTACACATGCATGCTCCTGGCACCTGGGTACCAGGGGTGTTCTTCCTTCTTTGCCTGCTTGGTTCTTAACCCCTACCAGCCTTGAAGATTTGGATGTCCTATCTAAGAAGCCTCCCCCACCCCTAAGTCCTGGTCAGGGTCTTCTCATGCCCCTCTTCCATGCGTCATGCCACCTGGGTCCTTCTGTCCATCTTTCCCTTTGCACTTCACTGCCACCTGCCCAGTCATTCTGCCCAGCACTGGCCCCTGGCCCAGCACAAAATGAGTCCTCAGCAAATTCTTTTGGAATAAAAGCATCTTTTAAAATGAAATTTCTGCCAGGTGTGGAGGCTCACACCTGTAATCCTAGCACTCTGGGAGGCTGAGGCAGGTGGATTGCTTTAATTCAGGAGTTCAAGACCAGCCAAAGCAAGAGAGAGACTCCGTCTCTGAAAATAGCCAGGCATTGTGCTGGCGCCTGTAGTCCCAGCTGCTTGGGAGGCTGAGGCAAGAGGATTGCTTAAGCCCAAGAGTTTGAGGTTGCTGTGAGCTATGGTGCCACAGCACTCTACCAAGGGTGACAAACTGAGACTCTGTCTCAAAAAACAAAAAAAGAAAAAAGAACTGTCTTTCTACTCCTCGTTCACTAAATAAATCCAGCCATCTGCTTCTTCCTCACTCTCCACACACATACAGGGGAGGTCCACGTTCCATTGTGATCGCTTCCTCCTGGACAGCAGGGGCATTTTCCTTCTCAAGGAAACAGGTTGGGTTTGGTCTTGTCATCAATCTGGGTATGAGTGAGGTGCCCCTTCAGTCTCAGGCTGCTGCCACCATACGCTTCCTCATGCTTTCCGGGAGTCAGCTCAGAGAGCCGGAACATGGGCCTGCACCCTGACCCTAAGCTCTGGGCACTCAGAACCGGGGAGGGACTTGCCCAAGCCACCCACCTGGCCAGAAACCGAGTGTGGTTGGAAACTGCACCTCCAGCCCGCAGCCTGCACCTTGCCAGTAAACAGCACCCTCTCCTTGAGTTCGGCATGACACATGGTGATTTACCCAATTGTTGGAATAGGAAAATGAACATAATGTCTTGTGAAGAGGAATTTTCCATTGTTAATGGTTTTTTAATTAAAGGAATTACTAGACATATTGAAAGCAAGGCCTAGGAGGAGAACTGTCAAGACAAGCTCCTTGGAGAGGTGGATGGAAGACCACCACAAGGACTATCACACCCGGGGGAGAGTGTGCCACATGGTGGCCACGCGGGGGATCGCAGGCCAGGCTCCCGGAAAGAAGGGAGGGACAGAGCACAGTGCAGATGAACAGCCTGGCAAAGGACTTTGGGAATAAAGAACCATACAAAGAAAAAAGCCTCCCACGGGATCCCCCACTGTTTCCCCTCTAATTATCTCTTGCTGTCTCTTTCTTCCTATCTATTTGTGTGTGCGTGTGGTAGAGACACAACACAGACACATCCAAGGATCAGAGCGGGCAGGGACAGCCAGAGAGCGCTGGCAGGCGGGAGTGCAGCGTGCTGCTGCCTTATTGCCTCCCCACCCCCAAGCTGGCGGGGCCGTGCTCCTGCATCCTCCCAAATCCCAGGAAATACACGCCTCATGGGAAGAGATGGGCTGTGACATTGTTCCCACCTGCTCAGGCTCCTCCTCCGCCACTATGACCCTAGGCTCTTGACATTGCCTCTCTGAGCCTCAGTTTCCTCCTCAGTAAAGTAGGTGCAGGAGTCTCCACCCGGCCGAGGTTATCACAAGAAGCGGGAAAAGCAGACATTGGATGTATTTTAATCACAGCACCAGAATCTTATACTTCAGTGTCCCTTATGATGAATACTCAA
>NW_003852541.1:2099003-2100452 GCF_000181295.1 Otolemur garnettii | reverse complement strand
ACATGCCCCTTCTACTGTTCCGCATATGTGTGACAGGCTTGGCCTCCAAGAACCCTGTTCTACATTCTACCCAGGCCACACCCAGATGAAGGTCATTCACTGCTGCCCACAGTGGAGACATAAAAGGTCCTTCCAGGAAGGTCAGTTGCTTCCAGGAAGGCTGCTGCTTCTCCCAGGGAGACTGCAGGGCTGGCTCCAGTGCTACTGGAAGGTTCTCTGGCCAGTCCCGCTGGAGGTCAATGTTTGATCTGTGGCTGAGGTTGGTAAATTACTCAGCCTGTGAACCAAATCCCACCCATCACCTCTCTTTGTAAATAAAGTTTTATTAGAATACAGCTATGTCCATTTACGGCTCCTTTTTTTTCTTTTTCTTTTCTTTTCTTTTTCTTTCTCTCTCTCTCTCTCTCTCTCTCTCTCTCTCTCTCTCTCTCTTTTTGTGACAGGGTCTCAATATGCTACTGCCCAAGCTGGCTTCAAACTCCAAGGCTGGAGCAATCCTCCTCTCTTGGCCTCCAGAATAGCTGGGGGTATAGGTGTACACCACTGTACACAGCTTGTGGCAGCTTTTATTCTACAACAGCCGTGCTGAGGCAGAGATTGTATGGTTCCCAAAGCCATTTACTCTCAGGCCCTTCACAGAATATATTTGTCAACCCCTGAAGCAAGGTCATGGCAATTCAATCCCATACAGAATGGGTGAGATGTCAGGGCATCTGGGGACACTGTCTCACCTGATCAGTAAGAAGAACCCCCTTGGCCACAGGTCACCATTGCTTGCTGTTTGGTCACCATGGTGTGAGGAGGAGGTGAATAGAATAGGGGCAGCCTTTCTGGGACCATGAGGAGCAACATGGTGGCTACACTTAGGATCAAAGGGACAGGTCCCCATAACAGCATAGAGTGCAGTAGGCCACCTTGAGACCACCCATTTGACCAAACTGCAGAAGTCCTGTGAAGAAGGTAAGACACATTCTGAAATGCACAGCCTGTTATTAAATGGGTGTGCTGTTAACGATTCCTTGTTGCATAAGTTCCTTCACTTAATGACAAGGATAGGAATAACCCATTACCACAGTGCCTGTCTGGCTGACGATGGAGCACCACTTTGGGAAAGACTGGCTACTATTGCCCCTGTTTTCCAGTTATGCAAAGTGAGTTTCAGAGATTTTCAGTCAGTGAATTCATTTTTCCTTTTTTGAGCCCTATTGTGTGCCTGATGCTGGTGATGATTATATTATTCTGCTCAAGCTGCCATGACAAGGTACCACAGACTGGGCAGCTTATACAAACAGCAGGTATTTATTTCCTCACATTTCTGGAGGCTGAAAGTCCAAGATCAAGATGCCAGCCAGTTCGGCACCTGGAGAGAGCTCTTTCTGGTTGTAAACTGCTGCCTTTTTGCTGTGTCTTCACACAGGGGAAGGAGAGAGAAAGAGTGCTCTGGTGCCT